>NW_019945926.1:28071-51947 GCF_002910315.2 Salvelinus sp. IW2-2015 | reverse complement strand
GAGAGAGGTTATAAACATGTAAGACAGATGGGTGAAAGAGAAGAGGTATAAACATGTAGACAGATGGGGAAAGAGAAGAGGTATAAACATGTAAGACAGATGGGGAAAGAGAAGAGGTTATAAACATGTAGACAGATGGTGAAAGAGAAGAGGTATAAACATGTAGACAGATGGGTGGAAAGAGAAGAGGTATAAACATGTAGACAGATGGTGAAAGAGAAGAGGTATAAACATGTAGACAGATGGGTGAAGAGAAGAGGTATAAACATACAGACACAGATGGTGAAAGAGAAGAAGAGGTAGAGGTATAAACATGTAGACAGATGGGTGAAAGAGAAGAGGTATAAACATGTAGACAGATGGGTGAAAGAGAAGAGGTATAAACATGTAGACAGACGGGTGAAAGAGAAGAGGTATAAACATGTAGACAGATGGGGAAAGAGAAGAGGTATAAACATGTAGACTGACGGGTGAAAGAGGCAGATGTTTAATCTTATTAGGGGTGACAGCCAGCCAGCCAAACAGACAGCCAAACAGACAGACAGAAGAACAGACGGACAGACGTACCTCTCGAAGATATGTCGTATTACGAGGAAGGCTAGGGCGATGGGTAGCACCACCCAAAGGTCGCTGGCCTTGGCGTAGACACGGCCATCTTTGTCCTCCAGGTCAGCCCAACCCAGCCCCTCAGGGAACCACAGCCGCTCATTCCAGAACCACTCGCTCAGACTGGACACCATACTGGGGAGAGAGCGGAGAAGACGGTTAATATACTGACATTTACACACGCACACACACAGCACACCGCTGGCAGCATGCTGCCTCAGGGGGATGGGAGGAAGGAGTGGTTACATCATCCTTTGTGGTTATTTGAATTGCCAGTGAATGAAAGGATGTGACCAGTTGTCCCATGTGTAGCCTACTTCCTGGTCTCTTTTATGACACAATGTCTGTCTAATCCTTCTCTATCTCATCCTAGCCAGACACAGGAAGAATGGAAAGGGTTAAAATCACTAACTGAATGAATGTTTATTTATCCATTTCTCTCACCGCAGTTAAACAACAAGAACCATCCCAATCAGTCTAGAGGAAATGTTCATACCTCAACAATCGTCTGAAGTCAAATCCATATTCTAATCTATACCATATGTTGTGTAAACTCCACATAATTGGCACCAACTAATTAGATGTAATGACATTGTGCAAATCTTCCACATTCAATTACAGATGTAGGATCTTAATTTGATCACCCTGTTGCTGTCACGCCCTGACCATAGAGATCCTTTTATTCTCTATGTTGGTTAGGTCGGGGTGTGACTAGGGTGGGTTATCTAGGTTATTATTTGTCTATGTTGGCCTGGTATGATTCCCAATCAGAGGCAGCTGTTTATCGTTGTCTCTGATTGGGGATCATATTTAGGCAGCCTTTTTGCCACTGGGTTTTTGTGGGATCTTGTTTGTTTGTGTGTAGTTGCCAGTTCCACTGCATTTGACTTCACGTTTCGAGTTTGTTCTGTATTGTTTTGGTGAGTTTCTTTAATTAAACATGTGGAACTCTACGCACGCTGCGCCTTGGTCCGTTAATTATACAAACGATCGTGACAGTTGCAGCAGAACTGTCCTGCAATGCAGGAAATGTAAAACTTGTTGTGTATTTGAGGTTTAAAAAGGCTTCTGAAGTTTGTAATTTCCATTTAGAAATTTCAGACTTAATATTCCCTCAAGAAAAATGTATCAATCCCTACAAAAATTTTAATTAATTATAATCTACATAAATCACATTCATGTTGATGTATGATTATTTTCCTGCTGTAGCAAACTGGCTCAAATTAAAGATGGAATCCAAAGGTCGCGGGCAACCTCATGCTGCCCCCACTTGTTGTGTTGTTTTCTCACTTTCAACGAAAACAACGGGGTTGAGCCCTAAACCACCTTGGACTGGCCTTATGGGAAAGGTGTGTCTTTGCTCGAAATCCCACCCACTCAAACGACCCTTGCTGCGCCATGGCTCTGGAGTGGAAGTCACTAGCTAGCTAACTTGTTTGCAGATAAACTGTTTTGGTTGCAGGGACAAAGTTTTCCGAAAATGTCGACAGCAACAAGCACCATTCTCGGTTCTTGGATCTGAATAAACTTGACCCCAAAAGAGAAAAGCGAGAAAAAGACTGCTCATGACCTATCCAGAAACCTGATAAACATAGGAATTCATTTTGAAAGGTGGAAGAGTGATGCCGAAATGGCCACCGTTCGCATGGACTGGTAGGTAAATGTTTGGTTGCGTTGCGTTTTTACCGTGCTAAATACGTTAGATGATAACCTTAGTGTGTTCAATATTCAAGCTAGCTAGCACGTCTACTTCGCTAGCTAGCTAACTAGCTAACATCTTCTGTATTCTGACTGTTTTGTAACGTTACACATTTTTAACAATAATTTATTTAATCTATTTTACGTTAGCTAGCTAAAGCTAAATATGCAGATTGTTGACATGGATGGAACACAGACCGTGAGGGATAGAAGAATGACGCTGGATTAGCGCACAATCAATAAATCTGATCTAATTTAGTGGATATTCGTCAAATCCGTCATGATTGATGTATTGTAACACTGTGGTTAATAAAGTTTGATTTGATATATTTGGCTGTTTTTACTGAATAACATTAGAAGTAGTCCCTTTTCACATTTTGAAGAAGTGACTGCTAAATGCTACATCTTCAAATCTAAATCCAACTTCTTTAGGTTCGGGGCCTGCAGACTCCTCCTAACTAGTGGTCAACATACTATCAACATAACATTTAGGACCGAGACTTGCAGACTCCTCCTAACTAGTGGTCAAGCATACTTCGACATAGACATTAAGACGGAGGACTTGCAGACTCCTCTAACTAGTGGTCAACATACTATCAACATAACTTTTAGGACCGAGACTTGCAGACTCCTCCTAACTAGTGGTCAACATACTATACATAACATTTAGGACCGAGACTTGCAGACTCCTCCTCATAGTGGTCAACATACTATCAACATAACATTTAGGACCGAGACTTGCAGATCCTCCTAACTAGTGGTCAACAATACTATCAACATAACATTTAGGACGAGACTTGCAGACTCCTCCTAACTAGTGGTCAACATACTATCAACATAACATTTAGGACCGAGACTTGCAGACTCCTCCTAACTAGTGGTCAACATACTATCAACATAACATTTAGGACCGAGACTTGCAAACTCCTCCTAACTAGTGGTCAACATACTATCAACATAACATTTAGCCGAGACTTGCAGACTCCTCTAACTAGTGGTCAACATACTATCAACAACACAACAGGTGTAGGAGAGCCCAGTGGCCCACAGAGGGGAAGTACAACTGAACATAAATCACTTCTTCATTCATCCACCACATGGACATGGCCACATGGACATGGCATAGCAATGCCTATATACAGCCAGCACAGGCGAAACACCGTTTCTCTGGAACCCCCCCCCCCCCCCACAAGGTCAGAGTTCACTTTAACTCATGGATAAATGTTTAGTGGGAGGCCTACACCATAAGAAATGTGCGTAAAACCAGTCTATTAATGCCAAATAATACAGTCAGTCCACCCTCAAAACTAGGGATTGCTTCATTATGCAGTGTAGCCTAGTATCTATAGCGACAGTATATACCGTATTTAGCTGCTTTTTAGCTGTTATTCATAAACTTTTTATAAAAATTACATCAAATAGCCTAACAATGTGGAAAAAAGTAGTCGGCTTGAGGATTAATTCAGCCACTATTTAGCCTATTGTTGAACTAAGTGGGTTTTGTCTGGCTAATAGCTTACACAAATGGGCTGTAATATTCAAGGTAAATTAAATAAATCCAACTTGAGAGACTCCCCTGGTCTGAAGTCCTCCTTGCACCTTCTCTCTCTGTGTCTCTTGTTCTCTTTCTTTCTCTTAGAAAATATTCTCCCTGTGTCTGTGCTTGTGTCTCTCTTTTTGTTCTATGTAGAGGCCTATAGTTGCTACAGTATTTGCGACTGTCGCTTTGCTTTTTTATGTGCACATGTTTTCACCACGGCCTGTAGGTCCAGGTTGCGGGCCCAATTGTTTCTATACTGAGTATTGCCAACCCAGACAGTCTTTCCTGTGACATATGTCCATTAAGCTGCACACAATTTAAACAGTCTTGAATGATGTATGCCAAGGTATACCTGAGATAAGGCACTGTTGAGTTTGCAACCCCACAACTCAAATGCCGGTTCACCAGTATGAACGAAATAGCAAACAGCTTTTTTTGTTCAAGCCCTCAAGAACTGTTGGCAGCTAAAGATGATCATCTGTTTGCATCTGCCAATTTATTGACTGTTAAGTATCCAGACGACCTGTCACCCAGAGCTTTCAATAGGCTACAGTTAATCTCTTTCTGTAACCTGTTGAGGCCGGCAATTAAGGAGAATGAGAGGCTAAATTAAAGATGTTGCAGAACTGCTGTATTTGAAGAACAAATCTTCTGCCCAGTTCCCCTGATGTTGCTATGGCAATCAATATGTTTTTACCATCCCTGTAAAACTGTCGCTTTTGCGGAGATCGTTTTCAAAACTAAAACTCATTAGGCTCTCGGTCTCATATGTGTTTTTGAACAACTTAGTAAGCTCCACTCATTGCACTGGCGCCTTCGTAGCTGTTACCACAGCATCTGTTGTTCACTGATATCCCAGTCTGGTCTCATAGAATAGACGTAACATAGTAAACATAAATCCGGAACACTGAAATGAGTATGATATGTTAGAATTGGTATGTTTACGTAAGATATAAGGTTACTTAAAGCAAAAACGAAAGGAGGGTGGTTGTTAGGGGTTCGGAGTATAACGCAAACGTCTAGCAACACAAACATCTAGAAACCCAAAGGTTGTGTGTTTCAATCTCTTCAGACAACTTTAGCATTTTAGCTAATTGCCAACTTTGCAACTACTTTATAGCTACTTTGCAACTAAACTCAGCAAAAAAAGAAATGTCCTCTCACTGTCCACTGCGTTTATTTTCAGCAATTTTAACATGTGTAAATATTTGTATGAGCATAACAAGATTCAACAACTGAGACATAAACTGAATAAGTTCCACAGACATGTGACTAACAGAAATTGAATAATGTGTCCCTGAACAAAGGGGGGGTCAAAATCAAAAGTAACAGTCAGTATCTGGTGTGGCTAATAGCTGCATTAAGTACTGCAGTGCATCTCCTCATGGACTGCACCAGATTTGCCAGTTCTTGCTGTGAGATGTTACCCCACTCTTCCACCAAGGCACCTGCAAGTTCTCGGACAATTCTGGGGGGAATGGCCTTAGCCCTCACCCTCCGATCCAACTGGTCCCAGACGTGCTCAATGGGATTGAGATCTGGGCTCTTCGCTGGCCATGGCAGACCACTGACATTCCTGTCTTGCAGGAAATCACGCACAGAATGAGCAGTATGGCTGGTGACATTGTCATGCTGGAGGGTCATGTCAGGATGAGCCTACAGGAAGGGTACCACATGAGGGAGGAGGATGTTTTCCCTGTAACGCACAGCGTTGAGATTGCCTGCAATGACAACAAGCTCAGTCCGATGATGCTGTGACACACCGTCCCAGACCATGACAGACCCTCCACCTCCAAATCGATCCCGCTCCAGAGTACAGGCCTCAGTGTTTTTGACAGTCATGTCTGGTCCAGCGACGGTGGGTTTGTGCCCATAGGTGATGTTGTTTCTGTGATGTCAGTTGACGATCTTCCTTACAACAGGCCTACAAGCCCCCAGTCCAGCCTCTCTCAGCCTATTGCGGACAGTCTAAGCACTGATGGAGGGATTATGCGTTCCTGGTATAACTCGGGCAGTTGTTGTTGCCATCCTGTACCTCTCCCGCAGGTGTGATGTTCGGATGTACCGATCCTGTGCAGGTGTTGTTACACGTGGTCTGCCACTGCGAGGATGATCAGCTGTCCATCCTGTCTCCCTGTAGCGCTGTCTTAGGCGTCTCACAGTACGGACATTGCAATTTATTTGCCCTGGCCACATCTGCAGTCCTCATGCCGCCTTTCAGCATGCCTAAGGCACGTTCACGCAGATTAGCAGTTCTTTTGGTGTTTTTCAGAGTCAGTAGAAAGGCCTCTTTAGTGTCCTAAGTTTTCATAACTGTGATCTTAATTGCCCAAGCTGTTAGTGTCTTAACGACCGTTCTACAGGTGCATGTTCATTAATTGTTTATTGTTCATTGAACAAGCATGGGAAACAGTGTTTAAACCCTTTACAATAAAGATCTGTGAAGTTATTTGGATTTTTGCAAATTATCTTTGAAAGACAGGGTCCTGAAAAAGGGACGTTTCTTTTTTTGCTGAGTTTATGTAACATGTTAGCTAACCCTTCCCCTATCCCTTTCAGCCAACCCTTCCCCTTCCCCTTCCCCTAAACCTAACCTTAACCCTAACCCCTAGAGCTAGCTAACATTAGCGTTAGCCACCTAGCTAAGGTTAATGAGCATTTCTCCTTTGCCAAGATAATCCATCCACCTGACAGGTGTGGCATATCAAGAAGCTGATTAAAAAGCATGATCATTACACTAGTGCACCTTGTGCTGGGGACAATAAAAGGCCACTCTAAAATGTGCAGTTTTGTCAAACAACACAATGCCACAGATGTCTCAAATTTTGAGAGAGCGTGCAATTGGCATGACGACTGCAGGAATGTCCACCAGAGCTGTTGTCAGAGAATGTAATGTTAATTGCTCTACCATAAGCTGCCTCCAACGTCGTTTTAGAGAATTTGGCAAGACGTCCAACCGGCCTCACAACCGCAGACCATGTGTATAGCGTCATTTACATTTACATTTAAGTCATTTAGCAGACGCTCTTATCCAGAGCGACTTACAAATTGGAAAGTTCATACATATTCATCCTGGTCCCCCCGTGGGGAATGAACCCACAGCCCTGGCGTTGCAAGCGCCATGCTCTACCAACTGAGCCACACGGGTCATGTAGGCGAGCGGTTTGCTGATGTCAACGTTGTGAACAGAGAGACCCATACTGGTGGTGAGGTTATGGCATAGGCAAGCATATGCTACGGACAACAAACACAATTGCATTTTATCGATGGCAATTTGAATGCACAGAGATTCCGTGATGAGATCCTGAGGCCCATTGTCGTGCCTTTAATCTGCCGCCATCACCTCATGTTTCAGCATGATGATGCACGGCCCCATGTCGCAAGGATCTATACACAATTCCTGGAAGCTGAAAATGTCCCAGTTCTTCCATGGCCTGCATACTCACCAGACATGTCACCAATTGAGCATGTTTGGGATGCTCTGGATGGACGTGTACGACAGCGTGTTCCCGCCAATATCCAGCAACTTCTCACAGCCATTGAAGAGGACTGGGCCACAGACCACAATTAACAGCCTGATCAGGAGATGTGTCACGCTGCATGAGGCAAATGGTGGTCACACCAGATACTGACTGGTTTTCTGATCCACGTCCTTACTTTTTTTTAAAGGTATCTGTGACCAACAGATGCATATCTGTATTCCCAGTCATGTGAAATCCATATTTTAGGGCTTAATGAATTTACTTAAATTGACAAGTTCCTTATATGAACTGTAAAATCTTTGAAATTGTTGCATGTTGCGTTTTTATATTTTTGTTCAGTATAAATGGAGTGTTTTGGATTTACGTACAGAATAATACAAAATGCTCTGAGACCACGTTGCAAGATGATATCACCTTACTTTCAATCAGTTCTTTTCTTRTTTTTCAAGGCCTGAGGCACTTCTTCAGTTACATTCCTGAAGCCCAAGAAACAAACACTTGGCTTCCTGATTTATGACAGGCGCTTCGTGGTTTCAGAGAGAGAAAAGTAGAGAAGCTTTACTTTGACTGTGATTTGGATGTGTAGGATGGGGACGGGAGTTGAGTGGGGGACAGTATGAATCATGGCTGAATATTTTGCTGTGAATCATCTATCTGTGCTGAGTCAGAATGTCCTCCCACACACCACTCCCCTATCACCACTCAACCCTGCACCCTAAACCCAGCACCTAAACCCTCTCCAAAATACTACCCTAATCCTCTCTGACGCCACCCTCCTACACCCTACCCAACCCAATCCCCCGATTCTCCTCAGCCCCCAAACCCCTCCCCACTCCCCCTCCCTGATCCTTCCAGGACTTGCCTCATTGAGTAGGTTCCCTCCCCAGCTGACGGAAGCTCTGAGAGGCAGAACGAGGCCTCCCTCCATGCCTACCTCGCTGCCTGCCTCCCTCTTTCCTTCCCTGCCTAACATTACTCCCAGACACAGACAGAGCAGGCCTGGCTCTCTTTCAACTATGCAGCTGGATTTACACACACATTAAAGACTGATATACAGCCAGGGAAGGGAGTGCCGCTGACACCCAACGGTAGCATACACTGAGATAAACTGGGCTTTTCACACTGGTTAACATTGAAACGGATAGGAGCTACCGGCTAATACAGAACTGATCCTTTGAGCTTCAATAAAAATGTTAGCTYACGCTAGGCTAGCTTTGGATAGCTTAGGTTACGTAGGCGTGGATCCCCATACACCAGTCACACTAACAAGACAGTAAATGAAGTTACAAGTTACAACACTAAGTTACAGCTACAGAAGCCTTCCCTTCTCACACACACTCTRCCCTGAGACACTGTCATTGTTCAGTTAATTCCACATCATAGCAGGTTACTRATCAATACCAGACACATTTCCTGTCACAACTCAGAGAGAGTGCATCTCAATCGTCTTCCCCTCCTCATCTCCTGTCCTTCATCAGGGGTGTATCTCAATACTCTAAAATGCCTTCCTCTCGTCATCTCATCTCCTCTGTCAGCACTGATCTGATAGAAGTGGACAGGACAGCTGGACCTCTGCTATAAAGCTTCCACCTATCCAGTCTATTGAGATCAGTGCAGATGATGTTAAAAACAAGAAGTGGTGAGATAGACACATGTTGATGTGTCAAAAGTCGTTTCTCAAACGGGGGCTATAGGATGCAGGTTTTGGCAAAAGCCTGCACCCTGTTGTAGAAACGCTGCAAGGTTGATGACACTGAGTCCTGGGGGGTTGCTGCTGCTATTGAGACAGCATTAGTGCTTTTGTTTCCCCCGTCACTCCTCTGCAGCATAGCATTCCTGCTGGCATCATGGGATTACTGATATGACATCATCCTGCTGAACTCAGAGGCAGCGAGGGAGGGGGGAAGGGTCCATGTATTCACTGGGAAATCCACCCCTCCACAACAGACAGGAGGCGGGGGGGCTGGACAGGTGAATAACCCTGTTGACTTTCTGTGAGCACACTAGCAGAGATATTGAACTCTTGTACTTTCCATGCCTTTAGGGCACATCACCCAGATTGCCTGCTATTCCAGAAATGTAGAAAGGAACTCCGTAAAATGCTGTCACAACACGAACGAGCAGATGTACACAGAGCAAAGAGGAGGGTAGGACACAGTACACTGCTTACAACTACCGCACACTCCTAAGACGAATTCCAAATGCCCTAGACAATTTCATTCTCACAGACAATTCTTAAAAGCACCATACAGTGTAGATATAGAAATGCCTCTGTRCTACTGTGTTTTAGCCAGTTGATTCTTGTATAGGTGAGTCTTCTAAGCAGAGTTAACCACAACAGCACAGATACAGGGATCTTCCCTGCTACAAAACAGAGCCACAGTGCAGTCCAAAGGMGATCATAACACATCACACACAGCAGAGAAGCAATAAAGGCCGGACTCACTTCCCTGTGTAATAACCACTGGTCCCAACCTAAAGCAGCCGTACCTGCAGTAAACAGTAGAGTAGGCCTAACTGGGGGTTTCAGTATGCTAACGTATGGTCTAGAGGTCTCTCCATGGGAGGAAGCATAGATTTCATTTAACATTAGAAACATGGTGGTGACATTTCAGTCAATACCAGTGTTCTTGAGTCTAAGAGCGTCAGTGTGTGTGTGTGTGTGTGTGTGTGTGTGTGTGTGTGTGTGTGCGCACCTCGCAACAGGTCAAAGAAAAATAATTTTTCAGGTCAGCCAGAGGATCCAGCCTGCTACAGCACTTTTCCTGACAGAAGCCCAACTCCCCTTCCTATTGGCTGACAGGATTATGTGACCAGACTCTGGCCATTTTTCTGAGCCAATCAGACGGAGGATGCCTCTGGCTGGGTGGGAGAGTGGAAGTGCTATCTCTCTTCCTCCCTCTGTTTCTGTGGCACTGTCTGACAGGAGAATGTGAGTAGTCAAAGCAGACTAACAGTAACATAGAGTTTCTCAACCCCTGGGGGACAGAGGGAGGGGGGGGGGGGGGGGATAAGGGGAGGGAGAGAGAGAGAGAGAGAGAGAGTGCTTGTTGGTCTATCAGAGGAAACAGTCTATTCATGGTGAGTCATAACGCATATCATACATCCTCTGGCACACAGAGACGACCAGGATAGAGTAGAGAAGAGTAGAGCAGTGTAGAGAAGAGTAGAGAAGTGTAGAGCAATATATATATATGAGAGAGAGAGAGAGACCTGTCTAGTTTCAGTGACCTTAATTGTAATTTGAGATCAGCGTTCATAACTGAGACTTCCATGTTGTAAATCATGCTTCCAGTCAATGGGAGGTTTGCGTGACAGGCAGACCTCAAGTTAGGATTTGGCCTACTGAGATAAAATCTCTTGAACAAGATAGACGTTGTCCAACAGTGGGTCTAAATGATGTCAGGTTAAATGATTTAGAGTCAGTGTAATTTCAACATAAAGTAATACAATCCACAACCAGATTAAAGTCCACATTCTGGTTTGGTTAATCTCAAACTAAAAATGGGATTTCATGACCTCGGATTACAAGGTTTAGAGATCCAGAGCGTGATCCTCTGTATCCTCACCAGTCACACACACACACTGATGTTATATTATTATGACTGCAAACTAACTTTAACGCAGGTCATGCCTGAGACATTTTTAAGTGCAATATTCTGTTCTGTCGGTCTCCCTCTCCTTCTCCAACTGGCAGAGGGAGAGGATGTTTGGACTGTACTCCTTGCTGTGACCCTGTAAAAGAGCACTTTACTGAAATTAGAGGGCCACACACAGACAGACATGCAATAAAATGTACACATAAAAAATAAAAATGATTGAAGGAGTAAAGCCTAATGGATAGATGGAGGGTAGAGAGTTAGGACTCAGATCTTTGATGTGTTAACAGTCAGCTATTGATCCATCAGTGTGTTTAAGATCAGTGACATCATGCTGTCTGTGTGACATCATGCTGTCTGTGGGAGCACCTCACTTTTTACCTGTTCTTTTTAATAAGGATGCATTTCCGACAGTCAAAAGTTTAAGATATAGTTTCAAATAAAAGTTATGAAGAGTAAATATGAGGTTTAAGCTAATTAATTTGATCTTATTCATTGCTACATGTCACTCCATATGCTTCCCATTCCTACGTTTCGTTTTTACTGCTTTTACCTTCGCTTTTGTACACCTGCTTCAAACAGCTGAAAATTCAATATTTTGGGTTATTGAAAATATATTTATTTCACAGTGGTTTGGATTGTGCAATGATTATCTACACTTGTTTTGTCACATAAACTGAAATTAGGCGAAGTATTAGAATTTTAGCAACCAGGAAATGGCTGAGCGATTTCTGCATATTGTACGTTTAAGCTTTTTTATTTTAAAATTTGTCAGAAGGAGCAAAACACAATATACCGTTTTCAAAACATCTGTGAACTCGGAAATCTCCGACTTCCGACTTCAGTGCATTCAAAACAACTGATAACTCGAAAAAAAAACAAGCTCCCACTCTGAAAAAAACCCAACTCGGAATTCCAACTCAGGAACTCGGACCGCTTTCTAGAACTCCGACTTTTTGACCTAAAGATCACTGACGTCATGATTTGACTTCATATTTTTCCGAGTTCACAATTGTCTCATCATATATGGAACACCGTTTGGGTCTTTGCATGTCAAAAAAGATACACATCAAATAACACTATTTGACACATTAAATAAGCTTTTAATTTGACACGTCAAATAACACAATTCTATTATAGAATGTTGTGTGTGCTGAATTTGCACGTGTAAGCCAAGCGCCACCACTACTGTAGTAGCACTGTCAAAGCTGTACATAAAAAGTCTGCAAACAAGCACACACCGGCCACGAACGATATGTTTGCAATATCGCTTTAATTATAAGGCATTATTTGTTAGACCGCAACGTCTAGGGTAGCTAGCTAGCTTTAGCTTGGTACCTAGCTAGCACCAATACAACCAGCCTGAAAACAATGACAAGTCGAAACTGCAGTCATTTTCATTATTCTTAGCAATGATTTGGGAATCCTTGCGAGTAAGTATTAGCTAGGTAGCCACTTATTGTTCGCCTATTGAAATTGAACTTCAGTTCATGAAAATAAATAGCTAGCCAGCTACTTAACCCTGTTGCCCAAAGCTAACGTTATAAGCAGCCAGCTAACTTCATCAGAGGTCCAGCTGTCCTGTCCACTTCTATCAGATCAGTGCTAATCAAATGGCTACCCAGATTATTTGCATTTTGGACTGGGTATTTTTGCACCCGTGTGTGTGGCGTTGACCGACACTGTTGCTTTGGGAATAAACTATCCACGTATCTACTACCCTGCTCTCTGCGCCTGACTCCTCCACTCACTACGTCTAGAAGTACATGACAAGTGCGACAAAAACAACAGAGTTACACATAAACACATAGTAGGTTGACTATAAATGTGGTTCAATTCACAGATGTTTTAGAGTCCCACAATAAGAGCTACGACGTTAATGTTCTCTGGGTGTCACTGAGTAGACTGATACCCCATGTCATTGATCCACAATCCATAGGTAAGGCCTTTACAGTGAAATAAGAATGCCCCCAATGCAATGCTAAATAAAGTCTAATATATCCAGTGTAATTTCAACATATTTTTTTCAAATGTACAAATTATAATCTGTTTTTGATTTTATATAACAACATTCCAAACTCGTTAAGCATGATCTATTTAATTATGGCATAATTGACATCGATTTGCGTCACTGTCAATGACATACTTTTATTTTGAAGGCTAACCTCAAAGTCCACTATTGAGGCTAATCCTTATTGTCGCTAGCTTCACATAGATGGGTCCGACCACCATTAATCAAATAAAAACTGTTATAAATTAGGGTCCTTTTAAATTATGACACCTAGCTATATAGTTAATTGTCTAACTATAGCTACTGAAACAGATGATGTCGTTTAGCTATGTTTTTGGGGAAGAACATTGTTTGCATCCATCAGCTAGCTAGCTTTTTTATGACTAGCGTTGTAGGTGCGCGAGACAACTTTACCAGCATCATAGCATACGTATCGATGAATCGTTGTGACATATGACATACGAGTGATAGTGTAATCAATGTGTAATACCTACGTAAAAGCTTTATGAACGCGTTAAATTATTATGTGACGTGAAGTCATATTCAGGTCCAACAAGCTTATTTGACACATCAAATAGTGTTATTTGAAGTATATATTTTTTGACACGAAAAGACCCAAACGGCGTTCCTTAATCATAGGATAAACGTACGTGGCTTGCGTAATGACGCGTGTCCAAGTGATCGCGCTTCATTGTGGGCTGCATGCCTAGATAACCGAAAGGTTAGCGCAGCCACAAAGTCAAAATTGTCTATTGTAAAAATTCATGAAAAAAAAAGCCTTTTGTTAGTAATTTAATGTTAGGGTAAGGCATAAGGTTAGCCGTGTGGTTAAAGTTAGGGTTACGGGTAGGATTAGGTTGAAAACCTTCAACACTTGAACAGACAACAGAGTAGAGTGCTGGCTATTGTAGAAACACTGCATATTCAGACGAAACCGTTATTCAGTTTATATCACAATAACAGTCTATTGATGTGATTGAGATAACGGTACTTACTTTGGTCCCAATCCCCTCTCACTGAGGTCCAAGGCGATGTATGAGACTTTGGGTTAGAGCACACAGAAGAGACAGCGGTAGCCTATATGCAATTTTCAGAAAGTTCGAAAATCAGTCCAACCGGAGAAAGTATAGCTCCGTCCTGTTGAATATAATCTGCRTGCTGCGCTCGTGACGGCCCGGGTGTGTCGTTGTTTTAGATTATGGTCCGACCTGACCACTTCCGCCGTGTATCCACATCTTTCCATCCAGTCAAAAACTATTTTAATAGAAAGAAGGATTGAGATAAAAAGAAAGAGTAGGTGGGAGAAGTTGAGAGACCGCGAGACGAGTAAAGGCGGGGTTTCTTTCTGTGTCGATGGATATCCGCTCTGATTGTCCTGGATAAATCTAAACTACAAGCTAGAATACTTTATCTTTCGTTGTGTCCCARGTATTCTTTCTCTTCTCTCTGGGGGATAGGGTGGTTGGCCGGGAATAGGCGTAGACCAGCCGASCTGCTGCGTCTGGAGAACGGACCGCGAGAGAGGTGAGACTAGGAGTGAAATAGAAAATAACTGGGAGGAAGAGTCACAGATGACGTTTAGGCACACGAGAACACTTGGCTGACACACACACATCCGCATTTTGTTTCCGGACCCCAATAAACACTTTTACCCTTCTCTCTATAATAATGGTGTGATTAAGGCTATTTACATGACCAACTATTAGTGCGTAAACGACAAAAAAAAACAATATAGGCAAACCTAGAAAAACAATAGGGGCCAGGGTTCCCCAACTGGCAGCACACGGGGTGGTTTTATTTAGCTGAGTTTTCATTGTTGGACATTAAAGACTGTAAAAACACCAGGAAATCAGCTCCAAGTGATTTTCAAGTATTCCCACGTGTAATAGAGAGACACATTAGATCGTATTCCAATGTAATMAAGGTTTGTTTTGGTCAAATYTTATATATGTTTGGACTTCTTGTGGTCAATTACAGCGTACAATGTTATTTGTAATTATGTTCCGGCCSCCCAARCATCCGCTCAAGAAAAAATCGTCAGGCAGCTGAATGTAGTTTGGGACCCCTGCAAGAGGCCCTCTAAATACATACAATTATAAACAAATAGTAGTCTAAAAGTAACTTGTTTTATGGGTTTGGACTTTAGACATTATTTGGTGACTTGAATGTAGGCCTATCAGTAGCTGTGTGTGGATAAAATCAGTGAGGCAGCCAAGCCAGTAAAAAAGCCATATTACAACCGATGTTGTGATAATTGCGTTGTTTGCTCTATAACCCATTCGTTCATACCCCAACGTGATATTCAGTAAGGCTGTGACAGCAAAAAGACGTCACACATTGGCGGAATAAATTCAACAACACATACGTTTGTTTCATCATAAAATAGGATCGCAACAGCTGTCTAGTGAAGTCCACAAAGCAAATATTACATACAATCAGTTTTATCACCTGCAGCAGGGTCAAGCAAGTTCGTGCTTTCGACAGTTTACTAAGTAACTACTGATTTAGAAGCATTGAGTTAGCGCAAGTCAGCACAAAGACAACAGGAACACTGTCTTCACTATTCCAGCACCATTTAAACTTTAACATTGAAACATCAAATCAATAAGGCTATATATGCTTAGTTTAAAACACTAAAAACAAACTTAAAGATACCAAAATAAATTTAGTCCAATCAATAATGCTAAATATCCTGTGCCTGTCCATGGTACTGATTTCTGTGTGTATGTGTGCATGTAAAACAATAAATGTTGACTCACCCTACTTGAAGACTAGTTGAACGCCAATGCCATCCTCCTATCTTTCATGTTGGCAAAACGGTCTATTTAGTTTAGTTTAGTTTATTAATTCGACCATTTAAAAAAACAAGCACACATAAAACTTGAAAAAGACATACATGCACATGAGTAAAATCATTGTCACGTTCCTGACCGGTTTCTGTTATTTTGTATGTGTTTGACGGTCAGGGCGTGAGTTTGGGTGGGTAGTCTATGTTTTGTGTTTCTATGTTGGTTTAATGGGTACCTGATATGGTTCTCAATTAGAGGCAGGTGGTTTTCATCTCCTCTGATTGAGAATCATATTAAGGTAGGTGGTGTCACATTGTTTGTTTGTGGGTGGTTGTCTCCTGTGTCTGTGTCAGTGTCAGTGTATGTTACGCCACACGGGACTGTTTCGGTTTGTTTGTTCGTTCGGTTTTTGTGTAGTCTGTTTTTCCTGTTCGTGCGTTCTTCGTGTTTCATGTAAGTTCTTACGTTCAGGTCAGTCTACGTTGTTTTGTTTCTATTCAAGTGTTCGTCGTGTTTTCGGTTTTGTTTAAATAAATATCATGTCTTATCACGACACTGCGTTTTGGTTCAATCCCTGCTCCTCCTCTTCAGATGAACACACAATAAAGTCTGGGACTTATTTCCATTGTGGTCCTCTTGAGACAAGATGGCTGGACAAGATCGAACACAGTATGGCAGTGAAATAATAAAACAATAACAGAGGAGAAGAACATCTATCTCGTCATTCCAGTTACATCATTCCAGTTACATCATCCAATTTGTAAGTCGCTCTGGATAAGAGCGTCTGCTAAATGACTTAAATGTAAATGTAAATGTAAATCATAGGGGTTATTCATATGGGCACAGAAGACATCAAACATATTTTTACTTTATTTTACAGCTGCCCAGAGAGGACGTTGTTTTTTTAAAAGTAGAAATCAGTACCTCTGTCACACAGTACAGTTTTTGTTTTTGTTGTCATAGGCTACATAGCTAAAATGCTTGCTAGCCTGACTTCCTTGTATGGACAATGAACCAGCTAAGTTCAATCAATCAATCAATCAAATGTATTTATAAAGCCCTTCTTACATCAGCTGATGTCACAAAGTGTTGTACAGAAACCCAGCCTAAAACCTCAAACAGCAAGCAATGCAGGTGTAGAAGCACGGTGGCTAGGAAAAACTCCCTAGAAAGGCCAAAACCTAGGAAGAAACCTAGAGAGGAACCAGGCTATGAGGGGTGYCCAGTCCTCTTCTGGCTGTGCCGGGTGGAGATTATAACAGAACATGGTCAAGATGTTCAAATGTTCATAGATGACCAGCAGGGTCAAAATAATAATAATCACAGTGGTTGTAGAGGGTGCAACCTCAGGAGTAAATGTCAGTTGGCTTTTCATAGCCGATCATTCAGAGTATCTTTACCACACCTGCAGTCTCCAGAGAGTTGAAAACAGCAGGTCTGGGACAAGGTAGCACGTCCGGTGAACAGGTCAGGGTTCCATAGCCGCAGGCAGAACAGTTGAAACTGGAGCAGCAGCACGACCAGGTGGACTGGGGACAGCAAGTAGTCATCAGGCCAGGTAGCCCTGAGGCACAGTCCTAGGGCTCAGGTCCTCCGAGAGAAAGAGAAAGAAAGAGAAAGAAAGAGAGAGAGAGAGAGAGAGAGAATAGGACACAGGATAAGACAGGAGAAATAATCCAGATATAACAGACTGACCCTAGCCCCCCGACACATAAACTATTGCAGCATAAATACTGGAGACTGAGACAGGAGTGGTCAGGAGACACTGTGTCCTATACACTGTGAGACACTCCTGTCTTATCCTGTGTCCTATTCTCTTTCTAGGGCCCCATCCGACGATACCACCGGACAGGGCCAAACAGGCAGGATATAACCCCACCCACTTTGCCAAGCACAGCCCCCACACCACTAGAGGGATATCGTCAACCACCAACTTACTATCCTGAGACAAGGCCGAGTATAGCCCACGAAGATCTCCCCCATGGCACGAACCCGGGGGGTGGCGCCAACCCGGACAGGAAGATCACGTCAGTGACTCAACCCACTCAAGTGACGCACCCCTCCTAGGGACGGCATTGAAGAGCACCAGTAAGCCAGTGACTCAGCCCCCGTAATAGGGTTTGAGGCAGAGAATCCCAGTGGAGAGAGGGGAACCGGCCAGGCAGAGACAGCAAGGGCGGTTCCTTGCTCCAGTGCCTTTCCGTTCACCTTCACACTCCTGGGCCTGACTACACTCAATCATAGAACCTACTGAAGAGATGAGTCTTCAATAAAGACTTAAAGTTCGAGACCGAGGCTGCGTCTCTCATATTGATAGGCAGACCATTCCATAAAAATTGAACTCTATAGGAGAAAGCCCTGCCTCCAGCTGTTTGCTTAGAAATTCTAGGGACAGTAAGGATGCCTGTGTCTTGTGACCGTAGCATACGTGTAGGTATGTACGGCAGGACCAAATCGGAAAGATAGGTAGGAGCAAGCCCATGTAATGCTTTGTAGGTTAGCAGTAAAACCTTAAAATCAGCCTTAACAGGAAGCCAGTGTAGAGAGGCTAGCACTGGAGTAATATGTTTAAATTTAGCTAGTTAATGTGAACCTACTAGACTTAAATCGTCTCATGCCAGTAGCACAACATTCATTTATGGTTCGATTAGAATTGGTGTCATAATCATTGGCCTGTACAGCGAATTAAGTCAAAACCACAAGTCCAAATCCCCATCTCCATCCATGGTTTAGGAAAGCGCCAATTTAGCAAGCTAGCTACTGCAGGACATCAATACACACAGACCAGAATAGACACCTTTTTCTGAAAATTATGTTTTGCAAAGGAAGTGATTTGATTGGTCTGAAGCCAAATCCAAACTGGCCTCTCATGGGGGCGTTTTTCTGTACCAGGACAACCCACAGTTGAGCTCTGCTCAATGCTGATTGGCTAATTATTTTATTTTAAAAAAGGATCAAGGGAGGCCAAACGCTTGCTGGCATCAATTCATCAAATGCTACAGCGGCAACATGTTATACTATTTTGATAGAGATAGGATCAGATACATGGGCTACACATACTGAGACAGAGGGACGATGTTTCCTTTGCTTGGATGATTTTGCCGGTGAGATTCAGCTACTTGCGAAATGACGGAAAATGATGAAAACACAGAGAGCGAGGAAAGCAAAATGATTTTGTCATTTGAATCGATTTATTGGTCAAATATGTGGGGAAGCCTGGTTTCCCTTGGCATCCATGAATATGTAACGGATGTGAAATGGCTAGCTAGTTAGCGGGTACGCGCTAACAGCGTTTCAATCAGTTACGTCACTTGCTCTGAGACTTAAGTAGGGTTTCCCCTTGCTCTGCAAGGGCCGCGGCCTTTGTGGAGTGATGGGTAACGATGCTTCGTGGGCGACCGTTGATGTGTGCAGAAGGTCCCTGGTTCGCGCCCGTGTCGGGGCGAGGGGACGGTCTAAAGTTATACTGTTACAAATATATGCCACTGAGCACACGGACCACACACAAAAAGTACAATCTTTTCTATAGGAATGTAGTGAAGTAAAAGTAAAAGTAGTCAAAAATATAAATTGTGAAGTACAGATACCCCAAAAAACAACTTAAGTAGTACTTTAAAGTATTTTTACTTAAGTACTTTTACACCACTGCCACTGAGACCTATAGMCCAATGTGGCGCACATGTAGTCTATACCAAAAGTCGTGCGTAATTGGAATAGCATTCTGAATTATGTCACCACTGGTCTCCCATAGCTGAGGGGGACGGGGCAGATGGGGACAAGAGTTAAAACATCACTGACTTCTATGCAACCAGATAGTAAGTGGCTYATCGGGAAATTTGCACGTGAAGCTGAACATCGGGTTCAAAGGGTGCGGTCAGCAGAGTTCTGCGTCTTGGGGAGGATGAGATGAGACCAGACAAGTACAGTGCTGAACATCGCGGTAATTAATGTAAAGTCATCTATATGCTCAAATCACTGTTTATTGGTCGCATACACAGTTTAGCAGATGTTATAGTGGGTGCAGTGAAATGTGTATGTTACTAGCTCCTAACAAAGCAGTAAAATGTCAAACAAGTAGYCTCCACAAATAATAAAACATTATAAATAYATCTTGAAATGTCTGAATGAATCCAGTTAACCCAAATGGCTCTGTAACAGTTATCCAAATGCAATCTATAAGGATATAGACCGGATGAATTTACACAAGATATACTAAGAATGACATGTACAGCCAACACAACACTGTACGTCAGTAGATATATTACAGTGAGCTGCTCTATGTCAAAAATCTAGTATATAAGTAAATATGTGGTGTGCATAAACGGTGTAACCAAAATGCTACAGCAGTAGAAATAATAGAATGAGCTATGTGGAGAATACAGTATTTAAATACACAGTACATAATCCCATGGCAAAATGGATAGAATTGCAGGAATTTAGCTTCCGGACCAGAGTCTGGAATATAAAAATACAGTAGGCCTATATGCAGGGGGAATTTGGAATAGGTGGGACACTTTTTTAATTTATGTTTCCTGTAACCTTTTTCGACATCTATCCAACATATTATCCCAACGCCACATAATACATTTCTGAAATCCTCAAGACGTTTCCTTATCACACACACACAAAAAAAATATAATATTCACGGGAGACATAACACACACATTTGTTTATATTGGTAGACTGGGACAGCAGGTCAGGTAAACTAGAACCCATTATTATAGTGTTAATTGTAACCCAATGACAATTACATTTTGTGTGATTAGGAGACATCTGAGGATTTCAGAATGTATCATGTGTTGGGCTAATTTGTTGGCTAGAGGTCTGAAGAGGTTACAGAAGAGGGAAACYCAAAAAGGMTKACACTTTTTCTGAATTCACTCAAATAGCAGTACTAATAACAGTACTACAAGAAAACATGAACAGGATATAGTTAAACAACACCAGAGCCCTGTCTAGCCTAAGTACAGGAGGTCCCTAATGTAAACTGGATCTCTTTCCTCCATTGGAAAAGCCAATTAGACTGTCCCCTTCAGCTACCCATGCTGTCCCACTTCAGCTACTCCATGCTGTCCCACTTTAGCTACCCATGCTGTTCATCTTTAGCTACTCGATGCTGTCCTACTTTAGCTACTCCATAATGTCCCACTTCAGCTACCACCATGCTTTGTCCTACTTTAGCTACTCCATCGATGCTGTCCCACTTTAGCTACCCATGCTGTCCCACTTTAGCTACTCTCATGCTGGTCCCACTCAGCTACTCATGCTGTCCACTCAGCTACTCTGCTGCTCCACTTCGCTCACTCCTGCTGTCCTACTTTAGCTACTCCATTGTGTCCTACTCTTCAGCTATACTCCTGCTGTCCTACTCTAGTCTCCATCGTCCTACTTTGCTACTCCATGCTGTCTACTTTAGCTACTCCATGCTGTCCTACTTTAGCTACTCCATGCTGTCCCACTTCAGCTACTCCATGCTGTCCTACTTTAGCTACCTCTGTCCTATTTAGCTACTCCATGCTGTCCATTACGCTACTCATGCGTCCTACTTTCAGCTACTCCATGCTGTCCCACTTCACCTACTCCATAGCTGTCCCATTTTACCTACCCAGCTGCGATCTTTAGCTACTCCATGCTCTCCCACTTTAGCTATCCCGCTGTCCCACTCAGCTACTCCATGCTGTCCCACTTTAGCTACTCCATGGGTCCTACTTTAGCTACTCCATGCTGTCCCACTTCAGCCTAATCCATGCTGTCACTTTAGCTACTCCATGCTGTTCTACTTTAGCTACTCCATGCTGTCCCACTTGTACGTTTCCATGCTGTCCTACTTAGCTACTCCATGCTGTCTACTTAGCTACTCCATGCTTTCTACTTTAGCACTCCTGACTGCCTGTCCCACTTCAGCCTACTCCATGCTGTCCCACTTTAGCTACTCCACTGCTTGTCCCACTTCAGCTACTCCATGCTGTCCCATTTCGCTACTCCTAGTCCCACTTAGCTACTCCATGCTGTCCCACTTCAGCTACTCCATGCGTCACTCAGTACTCCATCTGTCCACTTATACTCCATGCTGCCCACTTAGCTACTCCATGCTGTCCCACTAGCTACTCCATGCTGTCCATTTCAGCTACTCCAGGCTGTCCTACTTTAGTCTACTCCATCTCTCCCACTTTAGCTACTCCATGCTGTTCCACTTCAGCTACTCCAGCTGTCCCTACTTCAGCTACTCCATGCTGTCCCACTTTAGCTACTCCATGCTGTTCCTACTTTAGTACTCCATGCTGTCCTACTTTAGCTACTCCATGCTTCCCACTTCAGATACTCCATGCTGTCCTACTTTAGCTACTCCATGCTGTCCCACTCTAGCTACTCCATGCTGTCCACTCTTAGCTACCTTCCATGCTGTCGTACTTCAGCTACTCCACATGCCCCTTCTACTCTATCTTCCCTTTAGCTACTCCATGCTGTCCTACTTTAGCTACTCCATGCCTGTCCTACTTTTAGCTATCCATGCTGGCTCTATTTAAGCCTTACCATGCTGTCCATACTTTCAGCTACTCCAAGTATTCTACTTTAGCTACTCCATGCTGTCATACTTTAGCTACTCCATGCTGATCTACTTTAGCTACTCCATGCTGTTCTACTTTAGCTACTCCATGCCGTCCTACTTTAGCTAGCTATGGTTGAAAAACAATTACTGAATTACAAAATGGAAACATAATATTAGCAACTTTTTAATGTATTTTGATGCACCAGTACATAGTATACACATTTACATCACCATTTGGCACAGTGCATTATTTATGACAGTTTTATACCTGAAACATCAAAACAGACAAAAACGTTTGAAGTTTGCTCTGCCCCCCTCGATGAGGTCACACCAATGAATTGATGTGATTTGGATCATGTGGTTTGTCAGCAAGGATATAGTAACCAAGACCAAGAAATAAACCGTTAGGATTAAGCTGTGCCAGTTGATATGATGTCCCACTCTTTCTGAACTCACCCTAAATGAATGGTGTGTGTAAAGACAGTATGGACTATGTGAATAGAAAAGGTCTGTACAGCAGTAGTTATATAAGATAAGCCATCACTAGAATACAGTATATACAATGCATTCGGAAAGTATTCAGACCCCTTGACTTTTTACACATTTTGTTACATAAGTCTTATTGTAACGGCATTCATCGGAAGAAGGAGAAGACCAAGGTGCAGTGTGATACGTGTTCATATTATTTAATCGAAACTGAACACTAAATACAAAATAACAAAAGGAATAACCGAAACAGTTCTGACAGGTGATACAAACACTAAACAGAAAATAACTACCCACAAACACAGGTGGGAACAGGCTACCTAAGTATGGTTCTCAATCAGAGACAACGATTGACAGCTGCCTCTGATTGGGAACCATACCAGGCCAAACACATAGAAGTACAAAACATAGAACAAAACATAGAATGCCCAACCCAACTCACACCCTGACCAAACCAAAATAGAGACATAAACAAGGAACTAATGTCAGGGCGTGACACTTATTCTAAAATATATATATTTTTAAATTCTCATCAATCAACACACAATACCCCATAATGACAAAGCGAAAACAGGTTTTTAGAAATTACTTATGTAATTATCTTATTTACATAAGCATTCCAACCCTTTGCTATGAGTCTCTAAATTGAGCTCAGGTGCATCCTGTTTCCATTGATCATCCTTGAGATGTTTCTACAACTTGATTGGAGTCCATTTGTAGTAAATTCAATTTATTGGACATGATTTGAAAAGGCACACACCTGTCACAGATGACAATGCATGTCAGAGCAAAAACCAATCCATGAGGTTGAAGGAATTGTCCGTAGAGCTCCGAGACAGGATTATGTCGAAGCACAGATCTGGGGAAGGGTACCAAAAAATGTATGCAGCATTGAAGGTCCCTAAGAACACAGTGGCCTCCATGAATCTTCTGGCCGCCCGGCCAAACTGAGCAATCGGGGAAGAAGGGCCTTGGTCAGGGAGGTGACCAAGAACCCGATGGTCACTCTGACAGAACTCCAGATTTCCTCTGTGGAGATGGGAGAACCTTCCAGAAGGACAACCATCTCTGCAGCACTCCAACAATCAGGCTTTTATAGTAACAGACGGAAGCCA
>NW_019945926.1:14581-27376 GCF_002910315.2 Salvelinus sp. IW2-2015 | reverse complement strand
TTTGAATAAGGCTGGAACGTAACAAAATGTGGAAAAAGTCAAGGGGTCTGAATAGTTTCCGAATGCACTGTACATGTAAAGTGGGTAAAACAGTATGTAAACATTATTAAAGTGACCAGTGTTCAATGACTCTATGTACAGTAGATAGTGCACCAGTCTCTAAGGGGCAGGGTAGAGTACCGGATGGTAGCTGGCTAGTGACATTGTCTAAGGTTCAGGGCAGGGCACTGCTCATTTTTCAGTATAACATTTATAATGTTGATTCAGGCGTTAACTCTCTAAGAGTGCAATTAACACTCATTGGTGTAAAAGAACCCCAGTGTTGGTGTTAATTACTAGTGTTGAGTGTGACAGTTTGATTGTGTCAGTTTTACTCAGTGGAGAATAAAACATTCCCATCAAAACCACGTCCATCATTATCATATTTCCCAGCATGCCTACAGCAACTAGATTTTTTTAGGATTGTTTTTGTCACGAACGTCGTAGTGAGGAGACCAAGGCGCAGCGTGATTATAATACATACTTCTTTTAATAAAGAAATACACTGAACAAACGAAACTACAAAAACACGAACGTGACCGCTATAAACAATGAGTGCAGACATGCAACATCACATAGACAATAACCCACAAACCAAACTAGAAAATGGCAACCTAAATATGATCCCCAATCAGAGACAACGATAAACAGCTGCCTCTGATTGGGAACCAATCTAGGCCACCATAGACCTACATATGTCTAGACTAGACACACACACACCTAGACATACAAAAAACCCTAGACAAGACAAAAACACACATAACACCCTCGTCACACCCTGACCTAACCAATTTTTAATAACTGTGTTTTTGCATTACACTAATTGATTGATTCATCTTATGCTACACAAAGATAAATAACATATATATTTTTTAACTAATCCAATCAGTTAGTTAGATTTATTGAGTTACACCAATATGTGTCTTACAATAAATACATAAATATTATTTTGAAAGAATAGCTGTGAAATAATTTGCATAAAGGAAGGGACCAGGAAGTGTAACAGCGTCAGCACTAGCACAGTAATAATTTAACACTCAAAAGTGTGGACCCGTATAGACACTGGCCAGTGTTGATTTAACACTAGAGAATTTGCTGTGTATGCCTAAGCTACTCATGTAGCTCATACCTTATGTTATTATGTTATTATATTTATATATTGAAGTTGAGATATGTATTGCAGACAGGTTTAACTACATTATTTAATGCACATTTAGGCTAAATATTATTAAGTGAACTCACCACCTCAGACTTCAGTGCAGAGCCAACCTTTGACTGTGATGTGATTACAATCACATAGCCATCATGCAGTAGCTTTCCCAACTATTTATAAACACCATGCACACTTAGGCTCTCATAAAGAATGACTGATAAACTCTCTCACCCTTGAACACATCAACCTAGATAACTACCGGTGGTTTGGGGCAGGGCTATAGCCTACCTACCATATCTACCAGAACCTCTCTGCGAGAGACACCTACCGAGGTGGAGACTGGGATCTGTGCTGGTTCGCCCTCTACTGGTCAATTACAATCTGTACTGTTCCTTCTCTCTCTTTTACATATTTTAACTATTCCTTCTCCCCTCACCTCTCTCTCACGCGCTTCTCTCTCGCACTCTCCTCTGTCCTCACTCTTGCACTCTCCTCTCTCCCTCCCCCTCTCTCTTCTCTCTCCCCTCTATCTCCCCTCTCTCTCTCTACACAAACACACACACACCATAAATCACGAAAAACGTATTTGATGTATAATACTTTTTATTTAACTTAAAAAGAGATTGGATCAAAAACAGACTCAATAAATAAGAAATAAATAAATTGTTGTAATAATTCATTCATAATTATAATTACTCTGACAGAGTCTGACAGAAACAGACCCTTTTTTGTGCTCTAAAAAATTCTAAAATCAGAAACTCGTAACCCCTTTAAACCCTTCATCATTGCTCCCTATTAACAAAAATAATTGATAAATTAGCCAATAAATAAAAAATTGTTAAAATATTTAAACCTCTCAGAAAAGGTGCAGTCCCTCCACCAATTTATCCTAAAATCTAAGTAGAAATTGAAAATATGTTTGTGATTCTCCCTTTCTTTATTTCTAATACAATATCCCTAACAAGATAATAATAATGAATAACAATAATAGTAATAATATTGTGTCATTTTTCAGTGATTTATCTAAAGTACTCTTTCTTTTTGCGTTTTTTTTGTAAGTTCTAAATGTTACTCTTCTTAAACTAAATTATTTACAGGCCATAGGATCTCTCTCCAAAGTTTCTCTAAACTAATCATTTTGTCTCAATATTTTTCCTGTTTCCTTTTTTTTTATTACGAAATGGAGGCCTTCCCTATTTGTATCATGTTATTACACATGTAAATAGTCATGTAATATGACATGTTCTGGTCCAAAGAAGTGATATATCACCATTATTCATCATCTCATCAATGACTTTAGTAAGTACTTCCTGGGTTCGTGTATGTGTGTTATCTTCACTGCCCTACACACTACCAGAACAACTCCTCAAAAACCATTTCAAACTGAGTCCAGTTCAATGGGTACGATTACTGACATATATGTTATTTGAAAGTATGTGAGTGTTGTGTGTGTGAGGACTATAATATGTACATTGGTCAATATCTGTGCTTGGTCCTTTTAGAGTGCAATGTGTGTGTGCGTGTGTGTGTGTGGTGTGTGTGTGTGTTTGCCTGTTCCCCGTCGCTCAAAAGAAAGGTAGTAGGTCTGAGTGCAATGCACGCTGGGATTCCACCACGGCCGGAGTCTGAAAACTTCACTGCAAGAGCGAAGGAAGAAGAGTGAGAGGGAGGGTTGGGGACAGATGGAGAGAGAAGATGAGAGAGTGAGTGAGAGAAAGAGGTAGAGAGAGTGCGAGAGAGAGGAGTGAGAGTGAGAGAGAAGTTGAGTGAGAGAAAGAGGTAGAGAGTGAGAGAGAGAGTGAGAGGAGAGAGAGAGAGTGAGTGAAGAAAGAGGTAGAGAGAGGAGAGAGAGAGAGTGAGGGAGAGAGAGAGAGAGAGAGAAAGAGGAGAGAGGAAAGAAGAGAGAGAGAGAGAGAGAGAGAGAGAGAAGAGAGAGAGAGAGAGAGGAGAAGGGAGGGTGAGTGAGAGGAAAGAGTAGAAGAGTGAGAGAGAGAGAGGAGAAGGGAGAGAGTGAGAGATAGGGAGAGAGAGAGAGAGAGAGAGAGAGAGAGAGAGAGAGAGAGAGAGAGAAGAGAGAGAGAGAGAGAGAGAGAGAGAGAGAGAGAGAAGAGAGAGAAGAGAGAGAGAGAGAGAGAGAGAAGAGAGAGAGAGAAGAGAAGAGAGAGAGAGAGAGGAAGAGAGAGAGAGAGAGAGAGAGAGAGAGAGAGAGAGAGAGAGAGAGAGAGAGAGCTTTGTTAGGACATGGAATATAGTCTTGTGGTTAACCTCTATTATAATCCTCTATATATCAGGAAAACAAAGAAATAACAGTATGGAAACAATTCATCCCTCATCTGGATGACATTTCCAACAAAATAATCTATCACCAGAAACCATTTGCACAAAACAGTTTACCTCTACTAAGTCTGCATCATTGGTTACTATAGTAAACCTCTGTGTTTTCAACAGGGATAAGTCATGGTGCTTTTACACATAGACACACAGAGTGTCCAGGCATGCAACTCAACACAGTGAAATATCCATGAATGTTGTTGTTGTCATTTGCGGAGGCCTTTTGCCTTTTCTGTAATTGTGTATGTATGTCTGTGTGTGTGTGTGTGTGTGTCCGTGCACGCACACGTTGTACTTGTGTCTTAGATCACGGCAAGCAAGGTTCCCAACATGCATCACTCTCTGGCAGTTGCAGTATAGAATATCTGGGTAACAGTCTCCCTTAGTCACAAAGTAGCCTAGAATTCTGTGTGGTAGCTTCTCATGTAAATTAAAGCAATTACAATATTTTTCTTAATTTGTAGTCTTTTAATGTTATTATTTAGATTATTCAGATAAACTGATCCTAAGGTCAGTTTTGTGTTTTCTCCCATATGGTTAAGTTTTGATTTGGGGCAGGTTAGCTGATCCTAGATCTGGCTCTATGGGTAACCTCTACCCTAACCAAGAGACAATTTTCCCCATGTATATTAATTCTCCAGAATCCTATAGTTTAAGTCTGTTTTCCAATCGGCAAGAGGCAAGAGCACATCACAACCACAAACCATTACCCAAAACACCGGCCAGGGGGGTGAGAGAAGGGGAGAGAGAAAGGAAGCAAGAGAGAGAAAGAGGAGAGAAAGAGGAGGAAAAGGAGAGATGGATGATGAGTGATAAGAGATATACAGGAGGGGGAAATAGACTGGTAGAAAAGAAGGGGAAATAGACACCAATCAGAAAGTCAGGCCAGTCCACAGTCTTACCAATCAGAAGCCAAGGACACACAGCCTACCAATCAGAATCCAGATCAGCAGAGTTTAGTGTCATCAGAGGTCCACAAGTCCAGTGTGCATCTGAATAGTCTGAAGTAACTTCCTCTCCCTGTCTCTTTCCTCTCTACGCTCATCTGCTCATCTTCCACCATATTGTTTTCACCTATTATTTGGTTTCAGTGCAGATGAAGGAAATGCGACCAGGTGATGAAGGCTCTTTAAACTATGAGATGGACTTGGACTTATCCTAGGAATGTGGTGCTGTTATGGGGAGTTATTACAATTCATTGCTTAGCTTACTCACATGCTAAATAATTTCACACAATTTTCCTTACAAAGGGGTTACCCACCTCTATATCCACATAGGCTATGATCAGCACCGAATGCAGATGGCTGGGCTGGACTAGGCTGGGCTGGACTGGACTGAGCTGGGCTGGACTAGACTGGAACTGGGAGTTAGGCTAGCTGGATAGTTTAGGTGTAAATCTGTACTTTAAAACCCAACAACACATGAAGGGGCCCCATTACCTGTTACCTCATTACACACTGAATGGCCTGATTAGAGACTGTAGGAAAACATTCATAAACCTACTGTAATCACACAGTTAACTTTGGCCACCCTCACACACACACCACACACACACACACACACACACAACACACACACACACACACACACACACACACACACACACACAACACACACACACACACACACCACACACACACCACACAACACACACACACAGCCCCTTGCCCACCTCAGTCTCCGCCAAATATACAGTAGCACTATAATGATAATGACACCAAACAGAACACTACAGAAACTGATCAAAAACTAAACTGCGGAAAAACAACGACCATTAATACAGAATTTATCCAAATATCCAATACAATTATCCATCAGTCAATGCGGATATTCAATCGAATCAATTGATACTTAATGAATCAGGTCCCAGTTATTGACAGTTATTGATCAGTATGTGCACAGGTCAATACAAAAGAAAGTCACAATGCACCAAACACAGTCTGTGGTCACCACGGCAACAGGGCATGCAGGTCAGTGCATGGCCGGTTGCTCGGGGCGACGGAACAAACAAAAAAACGCCAAGGGCAACCAGCACAGGCAATCCACCTCCACAGCAACCCAGACACAGGCCAACCAATCAACTTACAAACCGTGAGAGGAAGGGGGGTCGGGGCTTTATCGGTCGCTAGGTAACCATAGTGATGGGATCCCGCGAATTATGATTGGACGGGAGGATCTCGGGTGAGGTATGTTGTTGTTTCAGGAAAAGATTAAAAAACATCAGAAAATAAAAATAAATAAAAAATATAAAGTTGGATAACAATATTTCAATAATTTAGTTTTGATTAATTTGGCTACAATATCTCTAAATGATTTAACTACCTACAAAGCATTTTTT
Source organism: Salvelinus sp. IW2-2015 (assembly GCF_002910315.2). NCBI lineage: Eukaryota > Metazoa > Chordata > Actinopteri > Salmoniformes > Salmonidae > Salvelinus > Salvelinus sp. IW2-2015. Next base: position 21,515 of record NW_019945926.1, on the reverse strand, counting down.
GTTATTTCATGTGTTTAATATTCTTTACCACATATGCACTGCTTATTTAAGATCCCGCCCACTCTTGTCATATAGCCCTTTCACCAATCAGCATTGTAGAAAGCATTGACAGCAGCTTGCATAAACTCCATTGTCATTCTTTCCTGTTTCCTCCCCAAACCCAATTATCCCTCCTCCTTCCCATCACTTCTCTCTTACACGCCTCCCCGACTTCACTCTCTACCCTCCTCTCTCCTCTCTCCTCTCTTCTACCCTCCTCTCTCCTCTCTTCCTCTCTCCTCTCTTCTACCCTCCTCTCCCTCTCCGCCTCTCTCCCTGCCTCCTACCCCCCTCTCTCCCTATCCTCCTCTCCTACCCTCCTCTCTCTCTCCTCTACCCTCCTTCTCCTCCTCCTCCCTCCTCCTCCTCCCATCCTCTCCTCCTCCCACCTCTCTCCTGCTCCTACTCCCTCTCTCTTTCTACCTCATCTCTCCCATACTCCTCTCTCCTACCCTCCTCTCCTCCCCTCCTCTCTTCTACCCTCCTCTCTCCTACCTTCTCTTCTACCTCCCTCTCCCATACTCCTCTCTCCTACCCTCCTCTCTCCTCCCTCCTCTCTTCTACCTCCTCTCTCCTACCTTCTCTTCTACCCTCCAGTCCCTCCCCCCATTCCCTTCTTCCCTTTTATTGCCTCCCATTCCTCAATCCCTCTATCCACACATTCTTTCTCCTCCCTCTCTCTTTCCCAGCCCCTATCACTTCTCACCRCTCTCTCTCTCTCTCTCCTTCAGTAGGGGCGGTTGGCGTCTTTAGGTCGTTTCAGCTGCACCTTGAGTCTCTTCATGCCGATCTGGAACCCATTCATAGCCTGGATGGCAGTCTGGGCACTGGATGGGTTGTCAAAACTCACAAAACCTGGGGAGGGAGGAACGAGAGAGGAAGAGGGAACAGAGAGAGAAACATTCTGAAATGTAATATAACATGTATAATCACATTGCAACAGACAGAGATACGGTCATACAGTATGCTACCAGCAACTGTGAGTTATGATCATCATGGATCATWGCAACAGGTGGAATTGCAATTCTCTCTTATCTCCCTCCATTTCTCCTCCGTTCCTCCTTTCTTTCCTTTCCTCCTGGATACTCACTATTCACCCATCCCTGCCTCTCTCCTATCTCTCCCCCTCCAATCCCTCTCTCTCTGTCTTACCGAAGCACTTGCTCTGGTTGGTGGCGCGGTCTACAAAGACTTTAGCTGAGATGACGTTTCCAAAGGGCAGAAACATCTGGAGCATCTCACTGTCACTGAACTCCTGAGGCAGGTGGTAAATGAAGATATTACAACCCTCCGGCCCTAGGGGAGGAATACACACACARGTTAGGGTCTGTGACGGAGAGACACACACACAAATATTCATGAGGATCTGTGATTCACACGCACACTAATCTGAGACACACACACACACACAACAGGTGCTGTCTGAGAGACAGGAAGTGATATCACCTTCTCGCTGCTGCTGTTGCTGGGGCTGCTGYTGTTGCTGGGCAACCAGGGTAGGTTGCTGTGGAAAATGCTGGCCGACCAATCCATAGGCAGCAGGGTACGCTGCTGTGATGAGAGAGAGTGACATCAGATGATGAAACACTGGTTGGAGGTCCAAGTCACCCCTAACCACAGTTCTAGGATCAGATTACCCTACATGCCCTCAATGGCAGAGATGGTAGGGAGGAACACACCTCTGACCCTGTACCCCAGGGATCATCAACTAGATTAACCTCGACCCTGTTACCACAGGATCATCAAACTAGATTAACCTCTGACCCTTTCCACAGGGATCATCAACTAGATTAACCTCTGACCCTGTACCACAGGATCATCAACTAGATTAACCTCTGACCCTGTACCACATGGATCATCAACTAGATTAACTCTGACCCTTACCACATGGATCATCAACTAGATAACCTCTGACCTGTACCACAGGATCATCAACTAGATTCACCTCTGACCCTGTACCCCAGGGATCATCAACTAGATTAACCTCTGACCCCTTTCCACAGGATCATCAACTAGATTCACCTCTACCCTGTACCATAGGGATCATCACCTAGATTCACCTCTGACCCTGTACCACAGGATCATCAACTAGATTAACCTCTGACCCTGTACCACAGGGATCATCAACTAGAATCACCTCGACCCTGTACCACAGGGATCATCAACTAGATTCACCTCTGACCCTGTACCACAGGGATCATCAACTAGATTAACCTCTGACCTGTACCACAGGGATCATCAACTAGAATCACCTCTGACCCTGTACCACAGGGACCATCAACTAGATTCACCTCTGACCCTGTACCACAGGGATCATCAACTAGATTAAACCTCTGACCCTGTACCACAGGGATCATCAACTAGAATCACCTCTGACCCTGTACCACATGGATCATCAACTAGATTAACCTCTGACCCTGTACCACAGGGATCATCAACTAGATTCACCTCTGACCCTGTACCACATGGATCATCAACTAGATTAACCTCTGACCCTGTACCAAGGATCACCAACTAGATTCACCTCTACCCTGTACACAGGATCATCAACTAGAATCACCTCTGACCCTGTACCACAGGGATTATCAACTAGATTCACCTCTGACCCTGTACCACAGGATCATCAACTAGATCACCTCTGACCCTGTACCAAGGGATCATCAACTAGATTCACCTCTGACCCTGTACCACAGGATCATCAACTAGATTCACCTCTGACCCTGTACCACAGGGATCATCAACTAGAATCACCTCTGACCCTGTACCACAGGGATCATCACCTAGATTAACCTTGACCTGTACCACAGTGATCATCACCTAGAATCACCTCTGACCCTGTACCACAGGGACCATCAACTAGATTACCTCTGACCCTGTACCACAGGATCATCAACTAGATTCAACTCTGACCCTGTACCATAGGGATCATCACCTAGATTAACCTCTGACCCTGTACCACAGGATCATCAACTAGATTAACCTCTGACCCTGTACCACAGATCATCAACTAGATTAACCTGTGACCTGTACCACATGGATCATCACCTAGATCACCTCTGACCCTGTACCACAGGGATCATCACCTAGATTAACCTCTGACCCTGTACCACAGGGATCATCAACTAGATTAACCTGTGACCCTGTACCACATGGATCATCACCTAGATTCACCTCTGACCTGTACCACAGGATCATCACCTAGATTAACCTCTTGACCCTGTACCACAGGATCACAACTAGATTCAACTCTGACCCTGTACCACAGGATCATCAACTAGATTCACCTCTGACCCTGTACCACAGGGATCATCAACTAGATTCACCTCTGACCCTGTACCATAGGATCGTCAACTAGATCACCTCTGACCCTGTACCACAGGATCGTCAACTAGAATCACCTCTGACCCTGTACCACATGGATCATCAACTAGATTAACCCTGACCCTGTACCACAGTTATCATCACTAGAATCACCTCTGACCCTGTACCATAGGATCATCAACTAGAATCACCTCTGACCCTGTACCACAGGGATCATCAACTAGATTCACTTCTGACCCTTACCACAGGGATCATCAACTAGATTCACCTCTGACCCTGTACCATAGGATCATCAGCTAGATTCACCTCTGACCCTGTACCATAGGGATCATCAGCTAGATTACCTCTGACCCTTACCACAGGGATCATCAACTAGATTCACCTCTGACCCTGTCCACAGGGATCATCAACTAGATTCACCTCTGACCCTGTACCACAGGGCATCAACTAGATTCCCTTCTGACCCTGTACCACCAGGGATCATCAACTAGATTAACCTCTGACCCTGTACCACAGGATCATCAACTAGATTAACATCTGACCCTGTACCACAGTATCATCACCTAGAATCACCTCTGACCCTGTACCACAGGGATCATCAACTAGATTAACCTCTGACCCTGTACCACAGGGACATCACTAGAATCACCTCTGACCCTGTACCACAGGGATCATCAACTAGATTAACCTCTGACCCTGTACCACAGGGATCATCAACTAGATTAACATCTGACCCTGTACCACAGGGACCATCACCTAGAATCACCTCTGACCCTGTACCACAGGATCATCACCTGGATCATCACCTAGAATCACCTCGACCCTGTACCATAGGGATCATCAACTAGATTAACCTCTGACCCTGTACCACAGGGATCATCAACTAGATTCACCTCTGACCCTGTACCACAGTGATCTTCAACTAGATTAACCTCTGACCCTGTACCACAGGGATCATCAACTAATTGACCCTGACCCTGTACCACAGGATCATCAACTAGATTCACCTCTGCCCTGTACCACAGTGATCTTCAACTAGATTAACCTCTGACCCTGTACCACAGGATCATCAACTAGATTCACCTCTGACCCTGTACCATAGATCATCAACTAGATTCACCTCTGACCCTGTACCACAGTTATCATCACCTAGAATCACCTCTGACCCTGTACCATAGGGATCATCAACTATTCACCTCTGACCCTGTACCACAGTGATCTTCAACTAGATTAACTCTGACCCTGTACCACAGGGATCATCAACTAGATTCACCTCTGACCTTACCACATGGATCATCACCTAGATTCACCTCTGACCCTGTACCACATGGATCATCAACTAGATTAACCTCTGACCCTGTACCACAGGATCATCAACTAGATTTACCTATGACCCTGTACCCAGGGATCATCAACTAGATTCACCTCTGACCCTGTACCACAGGGATCATCAACTAGATTAACCTCTGACCCTGTACCACAGGGATCATCAACTAGATTCAACTCTGACCCTGTACCATAGGGATCATCACCTAGATTCACATCTGACCTGTACCACAGTGATCATCAACTAGATTCACCTCTGACCCTGTACCACAGTTATCATCACTAGAATCACCTCTGACCCTGTACCATAGGGATCATCAACTAGAATCACCTCTGACCCTGTACCATAGGATCATCACCTAGATTCACCTCTGACCCCTGTACCACATGGATCATCAACTAGATTAACCTCTGACCCTGTACCACAGGGATCATCAACTAGATTTACCTATGACCCTGTACCCCAGGATCATCAACTAGATTCACCTCTGACCCTGTACCACAGGGATCATCAACTAGATTCACCTCTGACCCTGTACCACAGGACATCAACTAGATTAACTCTGACCCTGTCCCACAGGATCATCAACTAGATTCAACTCTGACCCTGTACCATAGGATCGTCAACAGAATCACCTCTGACCTGTACCACATGGATCATCAACTAGATTAACCTCTGACCCTGTACCACGGATCATCAACTAGATTCACCTCTGACCCTTACCACAGTTATCATCACCTAGAATCACCTCTGACCCTGTACCATAGGGATCATCAGCTAGATTACCTCTGACCCTGTACCACAGGGATCATCAACTAGATTCACCTCTGACCCTGTACCACAGGATCATCAACTAGATTCACCTCTGACCCTGTACCACAGGGATCATCAACTAGATTCACCTCTGACCCTGTACCATAGGATCATCAACTAGATTCACCTCTGACCCTGTACCACAGGGATCATCAACTAGATTCACCTCTGACCCTGTACCACAGGGATCATCAACTAGATTAACCTCTGACCCTGTACCACAGGGATCATCAACTAGATCACCTCTGACCCTGTACCACAGGGACCATCACCTAGAATCACCTCTGACCCTGTACCACAGGATCATCACCTGGGATCATCACCTAGAATCACCTCTGACCCTGTACCATAGGATCATCAACTAGAATCACCTCTGACCTGTACCACAGGGATCATCAACTAGATTAACCTCTGACCCTGTACCACAGGGATCATCAACTAGATTAACATCTGACCCTGTACACAGGGACCATCACCTAGAATCACCTCTGACCCTGTACCATAGGATCACCAACTAGATTCACCTCTGACCTGTACCACAGGGATCATCAACTAGATTAACCTCTGACCCTGTACCACAGGATCATCACCTGGGATCATCACCTAGAATCACCTCTGACCCTGTACCATAGGATCATCAACTCAGATAACCTCTGACCCTGTACCACAGGGATCATCAACTAGATTCACCTCTGACCCTGTACCACAGTGATCTCAACTAGAAACCTCTGACCCTGTACCACAGGAATCACAACTAGATTAACCTCTGACCCTGTACCACAGGATCATTAACTAGATTCACCTCTGACCCTGTACCACAGTGATCTTCAACTAGATTAACCTCTGACCCTGTACCACAGGGATCATCAACTAGATTCACCTCTGACCCTGTACCATAGGATCATCACCTAGATTCACATCTGACCCTGTACCACATGATCATCACCTAGATTCACCTCTGACCCTGTACCACAATGGATCATCACCTAGATCACCTCTGACCCTGTACCACAGGGATCACAACTAGAATAACCTCTGACCCTGTACCACAGGGATCATCAACTAGAATCACCTCTGACCCTTACCACATGGATCATCACCTAGATTCACCTCTGACCCTTACCACAGTGATCATCACCAAGAATCACCTCGACCCTGTACCACATGGACATCAACTAGATTAACCTCTGACCTGTACCACAGGGATCATCAACTAGATTAACCTCTGACCCTGTACCACATGGATCATCAACTAGAATCACCTCTGACCCTGTACCACATGGATCATCAACTAGATTAACCTCGACCCTGTACCACAGGATCATCAACTAGATTAACCTCTGACCCTGTACACAGGGATCATCAACTAGATTCACCTCTGACCCTGACCACATGATCATCAACTAGATTAACCTCTGACCCGTACCACATGAT
>NW_019945926.1:0-13603 GCF_002910315.2 Salvelinus sp. IW2-2015 | reverse complement strand
AAGTATTTGATACTCTGATGCCGAGATTTTGGCAGGTTTTCCTACTTTATCAACGCATGTAGAGGTCTGTAGTATTATCCCTAGGTACACTTCAACTGTGAGAGACGGATCTTAAAACAAAAACATCCAGAAAAATCACATTGTATGATTTTAAGTAATTAAATTTGCATTTTATTGCATGACATAAGTATTTGATCACCTACCAACCAGTAAGAATTCCGGCTCTCACAGACCTGTTAGTTTTTCTTTAAGAAGCCCTCTGTTCCTCCACTCATTACCTGTATTAAAAGTGCACCTGTTTGAACTCGTTACCTGTATAAAAGACACCTGTCACACACTCAATCCAAACAGACTCCAACATCTCCACAAATGGCCAAGACCAGAGAGCTGTGTAAGGACATCAGGATAAAATGGTAGACGCTGCAACAAGGCTGGGATGGGCTACAGGACAATAGGCAAGCAGCTTGGTGAGGAAGGCAAGAACTGTTGGGCAATTATTAGAAAATTGGAAGAAGTTCAAGATGACGGTCCAATCACCCTCGGTCTGGGCTCCATGCAAGATCTCACCTCGTGGGGCATCAATGATCATGAGGAAGGTGAGGGGATCAGCCCAGAACTACACGGCAGGACCTGGTCAATGACTGAAGAGAGGCGGGACCACAGTCTCAAAGTAAAACCATTAGTAAACACACTACGCCGCCATGGATTAAAATCCTGCAGCGCCAGCAAGGTCCCCTGCTCAAGCCAGCGCATATCCAGGCCATCTGAAGTTTGCCAGGACCGTCTGGATGATCCAGAGGAGGAATGGGGCAAGGTCAAATGTGGTCTGATGAGACAAAAATAGAGGCGTTTTTGGTCTAAACTCCACTCGCCAATTTGTTTTGGAAGGAAAGAAAAAGGAAAAAGAATGAAGTTTTAAAACAACCCCAGAGAACACCACCCAACCGTGAAGATGGAGTGGAAACATCATTCTTTGGGGATGCTTTTGTCTGCAAAAAGGGGACAGGACGACTGCAACCGTATTGAAGGGAGGATGATGGATTCTCCCCACTGTATATAAAGTCCCACTTTTGACAGTGCATGTCAGAGCAAAAACCAAGCGTCGAGGTCGAAGGAATTGTCCGTAGAGCTGCGAGACAGGATTGTATCGAGGCACAGATCTGGGGAAGGGTACAAGCATTGAAGTTCCCAAGAACACAGTGGCCTCCATCATTCTTAAATGGAAGAAGTTTGGAACCACCAAGACTCTTCCTAGAGCTGGCCGCCCGGCCAAATTGAGCAATCGGGGGAGAAGGGCCTTGGTCAGGGAGGTAACCAAGAACCCAATGGTCACCCTGACAGAGCTCTAGAGTTCCTCTGTGGAGATGTGAGAACCTTCCAGAAGGACAACCTCTCTGCAGCACTCCACCAATCAGGCATTTATTATAGAGTGGCCAGATGGAAGCCAATCCTCAGTAAAAGGCACATGACAGCCCACTTGGAGTTTATAAAAAAAAACTAAAGGACTCTCAGACCATGAGAAAGATGATTCTCTAGTCTGATTAAACCAAGATTGAACTCTTTGGCCTGAATGCCAAGCGTCACTTCTGGAGGAAACCTGGCACCATCCCTACGGTAAAGCATGATGATGGCAGCATCATGCTGTGAGGATGGTTTTCAGCAGCAGGGACTGGGAGACTAGTCAGGATTGAGGGAAAGATAAACAGAGAAAAGTACAGAGAGATCCTTGATGAAAACCTTCTCCAGAGCGCTCAGGTCCTCAGAATGAGGCGACAGTTCACCTGAGAACAGGACAACGACCCTAAGCACACGGCCAAGACAACGCAGGAGTGACTTCGGGACAAGACTCTGAATGTCCTTGAGTGGCCCAGCCAGAACCCGGACTTGCCCGGTCAAACATCTCTGGAGAGACCTGAACTTAGCTGTGCAGGGACGCTTCCCATCCAACCTGACAGAGCTTGTGAGGATTTACAGAAAATAATGGCAGAAACTCCCCAAATACAGCTGTGAGAAGATTTTAGGATCTTACCCAAGAAGACTTGAGGCTGTAATCACTGCCAAAGGTGCTTCAACAAAGTACTGAGTAAAGTGTCTGAATCTAAATGTGATTTCTACTTCTGTCTCTTGACAAATATTCAAGCACCTGTGATCCGCTTGCCTTAAAAAGTGTTCCTCTTCTCATACTGAGATGGGCTGTCTGTCCTATAGTCCTAAAGCAAGACAAGAAACGCTTGTAGAACACATTATAATAAAGTAGTGCACGTTATAATAAAGTATAATAAAGTAGTGCACGTTATAATAAAGTAGTGCTGAGCGTGTAAGTGAATACAATATAAATAAAGCAGTGCACGTATAAATAAAGTATAATAAAGTAGTGCGCACGTTATAATAAAGTATAATAAAGTAGTGCACGTTATAATTAAAGTATAATAAAGTAGTGCACGTTATAATAATGTTATAATAAAGTAGTGCACGTTATAATAACGTAGAGCACATATAATAAAGTTAATAAAAGTAGTGCACGTTATAATAAAAGTATAATAAAGTAGTGCACGTTATAATAAAGTAGTGCACGTATAATAGTATATAAAGTAGTGCACATTATAATAAAGTATTAATAAAGTAGTGCACGTTATAGATAACGAGAGCACATTATGAATATGAGTGAGACACATTATATATAGAAGTTAGAAACCTGTTGGACCACTTAGAGTGACATTTAGTTGATGTGGTGATACGAGTAGGCCTTTGGTGACAGTTGGACAATTATAGTATAAGTAGAAACCTTATAGACTAAGTTGAAGCCGCCTCCTCATTGATATATCCTCGGTTGTAGACACTTTCTAGTAGTATAAATTAGCTAGCACGTATATAGATAACGCTAGAATTACAATATATACAATAAAGTAGAACACATTGATATATGAAAAGTAGACACATCATATATAAAGTAGGACACATTATAATAACGCTAGAACACATTTTAAAATAACCGTAGAACACAATATAGATGAAGTATATACCATTTATACATAAAGGTAAAACACATTATATGATTAAAGTAGAACACATTTATATATAAAGTAGAACACATTATAATAAAGTAGTAACACATTTAGATATAAAGTAAACACGATGTATAATAAACTTGAGAACACATTATATATATGAGTAGACACATTATAATAAAGTAGAACACAATTATAATAAAATGGAACACAGTATAATGAAGTAGAACACATTATAATTAAAAGTAATTAATAAAGTATATTATTATATAATAAAGTAATTAATAAAGTATAGTATTACATAATAAAGTAATTAATAAAGTATATTATTATATAATACAGTAATTAATAAAGTATATTATTATATAATAAGGTAGTGCACATTAAATTAAGGTAATAAATAAAGTATAATATTATATAATAAATTAGTGCATTAGCCTCCTACCTAGTCACGGAGAAATGGCATCGCAGAAGCCGTGCAGTGATCCAACTTGCCCATTTCACAATGTGATGTAATCACAACTTTAATAAGGAGCGTGCTGTGTGTTTCAGCTGTGTCGATATTAAACTATTCCCCTTGTTACATAAAGGCCGGCTTTATTTTCCCTCTGAGCTGCCCTGACACCACAAGAAAGGATCTGGGAAGATTGAGCGGTGTCGTGGAAATTCAGTACTGAGAGAGATTTGGGCACTTATTCAAACAATTACCTATATTTAATATTGATTAATTATTTCAATAATGAGTCTGGTCGACCCCCCACCCTTGAGTGTTGGGCTGAGTAACCTAACCTTTACACAAACGCAGAGTACTATATATAGCTGACACTAAAAATGCTCAGTCATGGTTGGTTCAACCCCCCTTATGCAGACCAAGGAGCATCTTGAGKCACTCTGGGTTCAACCAAGGTACCGAGGTAAGGCAATAAATAAACCGTAGTGGAGAAATAATTACAATTTAGCAATTAAACACTGGAGTGATAGATGTGCAAAAGATTAATGTTCAAGTAGKAATACTGGGGTGTAAAAGAGAAAGAAAAAATAACAATATGGGGATGAGGTAGTTGGGTGGGCTATTTACAGATGGGCTGTGTACAGGTGCAGTGATCGGTAAACTGCTCTGACAGCTGATGCTAAAAGTTAGTGAGGGAGATATGAGTCTCCAGCTTCAGTGAATTTTGCAATTCGTTCCAGTCATTGGCAGCAGAGAACTGGAGGGAAAGGGGGCCAAAGGAGGTGCTGGCTTTGGTGGTGACCAGTGAAATATACCTGCTGCAGCGCGTGCTATGGGTGGGTGCTGCTATGGAGACCAGTGAGCTGAGATAAGGCGGGACTTTACTTAGCAGAGACTTAAAGATGACCTGGAGCCAGTGGGTTTGGCGACGAATATGTAGCGAGGGCCAGCCAACGTGAGCGTACAGGTCGCAGTGGTGGGTAATATATGGGGCTTTGGTGACAAAACGGATGGCACTGTGATAGACTGCATCCAATTTGCTCATAGAGTGTTGGATGCTATTTTGTAAATGACATCGCCCAAGTCACGAATCGGTAGGATAGTCAGTTTTACGAGAGTAAGTTTGGCGGCGTGAGTGAAGGATGCTTTGTTTGTGAAATAGGAAGCCGATTATAGATTTAATTTTGGATTGGAGATGCTTAATATGAGTCTGGAAGGAGAGTTCACAGTCTAATCAGACACCTAGGTATTTATAGTTGTCCACATATTCTAAGTCCTGACACAACAACAAAGTACCTGGGAGGACTCTGAGCTCTGATGGCTTTGTCTTGGAAGGTTTGGGAATCGCTTCCTATTAGGTGGTTGTAGAATATAACGGCTCTTTTCTGTATTTATATCTCTCTCTCTGTCGGATCAGAGCGGAGCTGTAGTGATGCTGGTCTTGAAACCTTGTCTTCCAACCAACAGCACTGCAGCCAACAGAAGGTGATCACAAATTGGTGTTTTGTGTCCCAATGATAACATGTTAATTGAGTTCGGGCCGCTGTGTAAACTTCCACTGGCATTTTACAGATGTAGGCTGTTAAAGTGAATCAGTGTACGTAACTGTTTGGCCCAGCGTCTGGGAGCGGGCCGGTCTGATGCAGCGCCAGAGAGAGAGAGAGTACACATTCAAAACATAACTATTAATAGAGCCCTCTCTCTAATAGAGGATTACCTACGTGTCTAATGTCTGACTCTACTCTGCTCTACTCTGCTAATTAAAGCATATTATGTTATGTCATGTTATGTCATGATATGTAATGGTATGTCTTGTTATATCATGTTATGTCATGTTATGTCATGATATTTAATGTTATGCCTTGTTATGTCATGTTATGTCATGTTAAAGCTCTTGTTATGTCATGTTATGTCATGTTATGTCATGGCTCCGGCAGGAGACGGACATGCAGATGCTGATGAACACACGCAACGCACAGCACGCACGCACAACACACACACACACACACACAACACACACACACACACACACACACACACACACACACACGCACACGCACACACACACGCACAGTTACTAACACATACACACACAGTTACTAACACACACACACACACACAGTTCCTTAACACACACACCACACACCCAGTTCCTAAACACACACACACACACACAGTTACTAACACACACATACAGTTACTAACACACACACACACAGTAATACAACACACACACACACTACACACACACAAGTTCTAACACACACAGCATACTAACACACCACACAAGTTACTAACCAACCACAAACGACACACACACAGTTGCAACACACACATAACAAGTCTTAACAACACACACACCAAACACCCAGTTCCTAAAGCACACACCACACACACACACACACAGTTACTAAACACACACAAACACATACACACACAGTTTGCTAACACACACACAGTAACTACACACACAACACACAGTTACTAACACAAACACACACAGATACTAACACACCACACACCTACACACACACATAGTTACTAACACACACACACTGTTCCAAACTTAGTTCAGATTAGATCGGTATCAATATGTCTACTTGTATTTTCCAAGAAATTAGGGTTCAAAACCCTAAGGTCAATGTCTGAGCCCCAGTTTAACTAGAGATATCTGGTCTGAGCCCCAGTTTTAAATAGAGATCTGGTCTGAGCCCGCAGTATAACTAGAGATATCTGGTCTGAACCCCAGTTTAACTAAGAGATATCTGGTCCTGAGCCCCCAGTTTCACTTCCCGGGTTGGAGCTCGCGAGATGCGAAGTAGTCGCATTTCGCTTCGCTCCACAGGTAGTATTACATTTCATTTCATTACAGTACAACGGTGTTGATTTGTTTGATCTTAGCATTTTGCTTAGCTAGCTACAATAGCCGTCTTTGTATCAAAGATAATTGGTGTAGTTTAGAGTAATTATCCGAGGTTAGCTAGCCAGCTATTTTCCGTCCTTCTAACGTAGTCAACACTGCTAGCTGCTAGCTAGCCAGCTAGCTAACTTCTACCGCAATTAGGCAGCACTGTAGGAACTATTACATTACACGGAACGACTTGATTAGTGTAGTGTTAGCTGCTACATAGTTGTCTTTGCTGTCTTTGTATCTAAGATAATTGTGTAGTTTAGAGTAATTATCGAGTTAATTATCGAGGTTAGCTAGCGCCTCCATTAGCTAGCGGCCGTGTTTCTCCTACCTAGTCAACACTGCTAGCACACACTGCTAGCTAGCCAGCTAGCCAACTATCATTTTAGTCAATAAGATTTTTTTTGCAACGTAAGCTTAACTTTCTGAACATTCGAGACGTGTAGTCACTTGTCATTCCAATCTCTTTGCATTAGCGTAGCCTCTTCTGTAGCCTTCAACTATGTGTCTGTCTATCCCTCTTCTCTCCTCTCTGCACAGACCATACAAACGCTTCACACCGCGTGGCCGCTGCACCTACCTGGTGGTCCCAGCGCGCACGACCCACGTGGAGTTCCCAGGTCTACGGCAGCCTCTGGAACTGCCGTCTGCGCCACAAGGCAGAGTTTTCATCTCAGCCTATGCTTCCCTCCAGTCCCTCGTACTTCTTGGCACTGCGGAAACATGGATTACCACAGATAACCGTGCTATCCTACTGCTCTATCCTCGTTCTGCCCCAGTGTTCTCGCACACCCGAGAGTTCTGGTCAGCCGGGTGGTGGCAACTGGATCCTCATCTCTCCCAAGTGCACATTCTCTCTTTCTCCCTGACCCATCTATCTATCGCCTCCTTTGAATTCATGCTGTCACAGTTACCAGACCCTTTCAAGCTAAACATCCTTATCATTTATCGGCCTCCAGGTTCCCTTGGAGAGTTCATCAATGAGCTTGACGCCTTGGATAAGTTCCTTTCCTGAGGATGGCTCACACTCTCACAGTTCTGGGGTGACTTTAATCCTCACGTCTACCTTTGACTCATTCCTCTCTGCCTCTTCTTTCCACTCCTCTCCTCTTTTGACCTCACCCTCTCACCTTCCCCCCTGACTCACAAGGCAGGCAATACGCTTGAACCTCATTTTACCTAGATGCTGTTCTTCCCACTAATCTCATTGCAACTCCCCTCCAAGTCTCCGACCACTACCTTGTATCCTTCTCCCTCTCACTCTCATCCAACACTTCCCACACTGCCCCCACTCGGATGGTATCGTCGCCGTCCCAACCTTGCTCTCTCTCCCCGCTACTCTCTTCCCTCTTCCATCCTATCATTCTTCCCTCTGCTCAAACCTTCTCCACCTATCTTCCTGATTCTGCCCTCCTCAACCCTCCTCTCCTCCCTTTCTGCATCCTTTGACTCTCTATGTCCCCTATCCCCCATGGCCGGCTCGGTCCTCTCCCTCCTGCTCCGTGGCTCGAACGACTCGTTGCGAGCTCACAGAACCGGGCTCCGTGAGCCGAGCGGAAATGGAGGAAAACTCGCTCCCTGGCGGACCTGGATCCTTTCACTCCCTCCTCTTCTACATTCTCCTCTTCTGTCTCTGCTGCTAAAGCCACTTTCTACCACTCTAAATTCCAAGCATCTGCTCTAACCCTAGGAAGCTCTTTGCCACTTCTTCTCCCTCCTGAAATCCTCCTCCCCCTCTCCCCCCTCCTCCCTCTGCTGCGGATGACTTCGTCAACCATTTTGAAAAAGAAGGTCGACGACATCCGATCCTCGTTTGTGCTAAGTCAAACGACACCGCTGGTTCTGCTCACGACTGCCGTACCCTGTGCTTTGACCTCTTCTCCCCTCTCTCTTCCAGATGAAATCTCACGTTTGGTGACGGCCGGCCGCCCAACAACCTGCCCAGCTTGACCCTATCCCTCCTCTCTTCTCCGAGACCATTTCGGAGACCTTCTCCCTTACCTCACCTCGCTCAATCAACTCATCCTTGACCACTGGCTACGTCCTTCCGTCTTCAAGAGAGCGAGAGTTGCACCCCTTCTGAAAAACCTACACTCGAACCCTCGATGTCAACAACTACAGAGCCAGTATCCCTTCTTTTCTTTTCTCTCCAAAACTCTTGAAACGTGCCATCCTTGGCCAGCTCTCTGCTGTCTCTCTCAGAATGACCTTCTTTGATCCAAATCAGTCAGGTTTCAAGACTAGTCATATCAACTGAGACTGCTCTTCTCTGTGTCACAGAGGCGCTCCGCACGTGCTAAAGCTAACTCTTCTCTCCTCTGCTCTCATCTTCTTAGACTATCGGCTGCCTTTGATACTGTGAACCATCAGATCCTCCTCTCCATCCTCTCCGAGTTGGGCATCTCCGGCGCGGCCCACGTTGGATTGCGTCCTAATCCTGACAGGTCGCTCCTATCCAGGTGGCTGGGCGAGAATCTGTCTCCGCACCACGTGCTCTCACCACTGGTGTCCCCAGGGCTCTGTTTCTAGCCCTCTCCTATTCTCGCTATACACAAGTCACTTGGCTCTGTCATATCCTCACATGGTCTCTCTATCATTGCTATGCAGACGACACACATTAATTTCTCCTTTCCCACTTCTTGATAACCAAGCTGAACCTCGGCAAGACAAGGCTGCTCTTCTCCCGGGGAAGGGACTGCCGTTCCATGATCTCGCCATCACGGTTGACAACTCCATTGTGTCCCTCCTAGCAGAGTGCTTAGAAACCTTGGCGTGATCCTGGACAACACCCTGTCGTTCTCAACTAACATCAAGGCGGTGACCGTTCCTGTAGGTTCCATGCTCTACAACATTTGCAGAGTACGACCCTGCTCACACAGGAAGCGGCGCAGGTCCTAGTCCAGTGCACTTGTCATCTCCCGTCTGGATTACTGCAACTCGCTGTTGGCTGGGCTCCCTGCCTGGTGCCATTAAACCTCCTACAACTCATCCAGAACGCCGCAGCCCGTCTGGTGTTCAACCTTCCCAAGTTCTCTCACGTCACCTCGCGTCTCCTCGCGCTCTCTCCACTGGCTTCCAGTTGAAAGCTCGCATCCGCTACAAGACCCTGGGTGCTTGCCTACGGAGCTGTGAGGGGAACCGGCACCTCCGTACCTTCAGGCTCTGATCAGGCCATACACCCAAACAGGGCACTGCGTTCATCCACTCCTGGCCTGCTCGCCTCCTACCTCTGAGGAAGTACAGTTCCCGCTCAGCCCAGTCAAAACTGTTCGCTGCTCTGGCACCCGTAATGGTGGAACAAACTCCCTCTCACGACGCCAGGTCAGCGGAGTCAATCACCACCTTCCGGAGACACCTGAAACCCCACCTGTCTTTAGGATTCCTAGGAATACTAGGATAGGATAAAGTAATCCTTCTACTTCTACCGAGTCAGAAACCCGGATTCCGGGAGCACCCCACCCCACCAGTAAAAAAGCTGAATAGCATAGCTAGCACAGCGTCACAAGTAAAATAGTAGCATCTAAATATCATTCAATACAAGTCCAAGATACCAGATGAAAGATCCACTTTCTTGTGAATCAGCAATCATTTCTGATTTTTAAAATGGTTTTTACAGGGAAGACACAAATGTAAATCTATTAGCTAACCACGTTAGCCAAAAGACACCATTTTCTTTGTCCACCATTTTTTCTCTCCATCCAGTAGCTATCACCCAATTTCGGCAAATAAAGATATTGATAGCCACTAACCAAGAAAAAACCTCATCAGATGACAGTCTGATAACTATTTATTGTATGGATAGTTTTTGTTAGAAAAATGTGCATATTTCAGGTAGAAATCATAGTTTAGCAATTGTCACCCACCATCACAACTCGACTAGAATAAATACAGAGAGCAATCGTGTATTACAATTTACTCATCATAAAACATTTCATAAAAAATAGACAAAGCATAGCAATGGAAAGACACAGATCCTTGTGAATTCAGACAAATATTTCTGATTTTCTAAGCGTTTTTACAGGCGAAAACACAATAATCGTTATATTAGCATACCCACATGTGCAAACGTTACCCAGCAGAATCCAAGGCAAGGGAGCGATAACGTTATGGATCACAAAATATATTATATTTTTTCACTAACCTTCTCAGAATCTCCGATGACAGTCCTGTAATCATAATTAACAGCATACCATATAGAGTTTGTTCGAAAATGTGCATATTTAGCCACAAAAAAAACGTGGTTATACAATGAGAATAGTAAGCAAACTGGCCTGAAAAATGTCGGGCGCTATAATTTTGAGAGTGATCTAGTCTAATCATAGCTATATCATAAACCTTGACATAAAAAACTACAGGGTTGACAGCATCGAAAGAACAAATTAGTTCTTAAAATGCAAATCGCTGACTTACATTTTAAAATGATCTTACTGTGCGCAATACCGGGTCGCCAAAGCCCGAAGCTACACTAACAAAATGGCGATATATGCGTTTTAAAATTTTTTTCACAGAACAGAAGATTTATCATCCAATAAATAGTTCTTACTGTGAGCTGTTCTTTTCCATCAGTATCTTGGGCAATGTATCCTTTCTTGGGTCTAATCTTCTTTTGGTCGAAAGATGTCCTCTTGTTCCTCGAAAATGCCCACTAACGGTTCGACCGGGACCACCGAACGTGCCCGGCGCTTCAAAGAGCATCACCAAAGCAATGCCCTCAAAATCAGCACTAAACAGGATATAAATTGCTATAAAACGGTTTAAAATTAACTAACTTATGTGTTTTAACCGACCTATAACGATAAACATGACCGGCGAATATAAGTGGCTAACAACGCTTGGAAACGAGAGAGTCCGATCGTCCATCTTGGTCCGGCGCAGCAGGAAAAGAAGCGGTAAATCCCGTGCTTCGCGTTTTTATACTGGCCTGTTGCCATCGACTCCATTAAATTGTCCACCTCTTACTGACTCTAGAGGAAGGCATGGGGCAGTGTTGTATCTCATAGGATTTACAGGGACTTTAAAACTGACCTGGGACGCAGAGCCAAAATTTCTGAAATCTCACTCATAATCAGGAAAAGTGCGTAGAATGAGTTTCTGTTTCACACCAGAGACATAATTCAAACGGCTTATGAAAATAGAGGAGGTTTCTTATCCAAATAATAAACTATAATATGCAATATTGTACGAGCAAGAATTGATATTGAGGGCCAGTTTATTTGGAGCGATAAATGCTCAACGTTTGAAACAGCACCCCCTATATTGAGGAAAAGGCTAACCCCCCCGCCCCCCCCTTTAAAAGAGTTAGATCACTATTGTAAAGTGGTTGTTCCACTGAATTATCATAAGGTGAATGGTACCAATTTGTAAGTCGCTCTGGATAAGAGCGTTGCTAAATGACTTAAATGTAAATGTAAATGTACTAGAGATATCTGGTCTGAGCCCCAGTTTATACTAGATATATACTTGGTCTGAGCCCAGTTTAACTCAGATATATCTGGTCTGAGCCCCAGTTTAACTAGAGATATCTGGGTCTGAGCCCAGTTTAACTAGAGATATCTGGTCTGAGCCCAGTTAAACTAGAGATATCTGGTCCTGAGCCCCATTTTAACTAGAGATATCTGGTCTGAGCCCCCAGTTAAACTAGAAGTATCTGGTCTGAGCCCCCAGTTTTAAGACTAGAGATATTGGTCTGAGACCCCGTTTAAACTAGAGATATCTGGTTCTGAGCCCGCAGTTTAACTAGCGATATATCTTGCTGAGCCAGTTTAACGTAATGCGATATCTTGGTCCTGAGCCCTAGTTTAACTAGAGATATCTTGTTCTGAGCCCCGAGTTTAACTATAGATATCTGGTCTGAGCCCGCAGTTTTAACTAGCGATATCTGGTCTGAGCCCCGTTTAACTAGAGATATCTGGTCTGAGCCCGCCAGTTAAACTAGAGATATCTGGTCTGAGCCCCCAGTTAAACTAGAGATATCCTGGTCTGAGCCCCAGTTTTAAATCTAGAGATATCTGGTCTGAGCCCCCAGTTTAACTAGAGATATCTGGTCTGAGCCCCAAGTTAAACTAAGAGATATTGGTCTGAGCCCCAGTTTAACTAAGAATTTATCTTGGGTGAGCCCCCAGTTTAACTTAGAGATATCTGGTTGTGAGCCCAGTTTAAAACTAAGAGATATGATTGTCGAGCCCCAGGTTAACTAGAGATATCTTGGGTCTGGTGGCCCCAGTTAACTAGAGAATATCTGGTCTGAGCCCTCAGTTTAACAAAGAGATTCTGGTCTGGAGCCCCAGTTAAACTAGAGATATCTGGGTCTGAGCCCCAGTTTACTAGAGATATCTGGTCTTGAGACCCCCAGTTTAAACTAGAGATAATCTGGTGCTGAGCCCCAGTTTAAAGCCTAGAGATATCTGGTCTGAGCCCCCAGTTTAACTAGAGTATCTGGTCTGAGGCCTCAGTTTAACCAACGAGATATCTGGTCTGAGCTCCCAGTTAACTAGAGAATATCTGGTTCTGAGCCCCCAGTTTAACTAGAGATTATGGTCTGAGCCCCCAGTTAAACCTAAGAGATATCTGGTCTGAGCCCCAGTTAACTAGAGATACTCTGGTTTATATTTGTCTCTCAATCCCATCACATCCCACAATAGTCCTTCCACATCTGGGGCCGAACGGCAGCCATGAGACGCACACATCTCAATATCGGTGTTCTAAAAATCATCTGCAGCTTTCGAATGGTCCTAATTATTAGAAAGATGCGCTCTACAGACAATATGGTTTCTCCATTTCGCTTGTACGACCCCGACAAGGTCTTATTCAGACAATAAAGGTAAGAGCAGATGCCGACCCGTGTCAAAGTAAAATGTTAATTCACAGCATCCCGGGCACAGGTAGGACGGAAAGCAGGCTCAGGTAGGTCAGGCAGAGAGTTGGTAAACCAGAGGTGTTTTACTACCGTATTTACTCCACCATATTAACCACCATATTACTACCATATACTTACCATATTACTACATATTAACTACATATTACTACAATATTACTAACTTACCATTCTAACTACGCCATACTAATACCATTACCGCCATACTAAATCCATAGCTACTACCATATTCTACCGATATACTACTACAATAGTAATAACCAATACCATCTACGCATACTAATACATACCACTACCATATTATAGACCATACCACTTACCATATTTATACATCGCACTAACATATACTACCATACACT
>NW_019945925.1:28888-37367 GCF_002910315.2 Salvelinus sp. IW2-2015 | reverse complement strand
CTGTTCGAACAGGCAAGGTTTCCGCATAGAGACACCCCACACAGCAACTTCATCAGGGACATCAGGTCAGCCAATAACACCCTTCATACTGCCAGGTTCAACCAATCGCCAGCTTCATACTGCAATGGTCATCTTTATGTCAGATGAATTTTTGCATTTTTAGCGCCTGGTTCCAGATTCTGTTTTGTGTTGTCTTGCCAACTTCTATGTCTTGATTGCGGTTTTGGCAAGACAGCACAAACAGGGGTCTGAGACCAGTCTAGTTACATTTGTCCAGGTTGAGACCAGTCTAGTACATTTGTCCAGGCTGTAGACCAGTCTGTTAACTGGGGGCCTTCCACTCAGTGTATGAGGTACTAAAGCTGTAGCCACTGTGTTGTTCCAGACGTTCTTGGTTTTGATTGTTCATACGGAGTGTTGACTTGAATATTTGTCTTCATGACTTGAGATGCTAGTCTGGTCCCAGATGATGTCTTGCCAACTCAGCGGGCGGGGGGGGGGGGGGGGCATCGAGTTAGAGCGTTGGGCCACAAGGTGGAAAACCTGTTGCTTCTGCCTTGATAAGGCACTTGACCCAAATTTCTCCAGGGTGCTGGACACGGTTTGACCACTGCCGTGATCCCACTGTGGGTGTCTTAGGGGAGCTTTTCATTCTGTACAAGTGGTTTAACAGCTGCAAAGTACAGGTGCATTTGAAGTATTTCAGACCCCTTGACTTTTTCCACTTTGTTATGTTACAGCCTTATTCTAAAAGTTGAATTAATACATTTTCAAAAATATATCAATATACACACATACTCCATAATGACAAAACAGGTTTTTTAGATAATGTTTGCAAATGTATATTTTTTTTTTAAAGCAAATACCTTTTTTACATAGAGTTATTCCAGACCCTTTAGGGCCCTATGAGAGACTTGAAAATTGAGCTTTCAGGTCATCCTGTTTCCATTGAGATCCTTGGAGATGTTTCTACACAACTTGATCGGGAGTCCACCTGTGGTAATTCAATTGATTGGACCATGATTGGAAAAGGCACACACCTATCTATATAATTTATAAGGTCCACAGTTGAAACAGTGCATGTCCAGAGCAAACAAGCCATGAGGTCGAAGGAATTGGTCCGTTATGAGCTTCAGAGCACAGGATTGTGTCGAAGGGCCCCAACAGGATCTGGGCAAAGGGTACAAAACATATCTGGCAGCTTTGAAGGTCCCCAAGAACACAGTGGCCTCCCATCATTATTAAAATGGAAGAAGTTGGAACCACCAGATCTTCCTTAGAGCTGGCCGCCGCGCCAAACACTGAAGCAGTCGGGGAGAAAGGGCCTTGGTCAGGGAGGTGACAAGAACCCGATGATCCACTCTGACAGAGTCTCCATAGTTCCTCTGTGGAGATGGGAGAACCTTCCAGAAGGACCAACCATCTCTGCAGCAACTACCAATTCAGGCCCTTTATGGTAGGAGTGGGCCAGACGGAAGCCACCTTTCTTCAGTAAAAGACCACATGACTGCCTGCTTGGAGTTTTGCCAAAAAGTCGCCACCTAAAGACTCTCAGACCATGAGAAACTTTAGATTCTCTTGGTCTGATGAAACCAAGATTGAACTCTTTGGCCTGAATGCCAAGCCATTTCAGTTTGGAGGAAACCCTGGCACCATCCCTCCGGTGTGAAGCATGTGTAGGGTTGGCAGCATCATGCTGTGGGGATGTTTTTCAGCGCAGGGACTGGAGACTTAGTCAGGATCATGGGAAGGATGAACAGAGCAAATTACAGAGAGATCCTTGATTGAAAACCTGCTCCAGAGCGCTCAGTACCTCAGACTTGGGGTGACGGTTACCTTCCCAACAGGACCTCGACGCCTAAGCACACAGCAAGACAGCGCAGGAGTGGCTTCGGACACATTTCTGAATGTCCTTGAGTGGCCCAACCAGGGAGCCCAGACTTGAACCTCGATCGAACATTCTCTGGAGAACCTGAATAGCCTGTGCAGCGACGCTCCCCATCCACCTGCAGAACATGAGAGGAATCTACAGAGAAGAATGGGAGAAACTCCCCAAATACAGGTGTTGCCAAGCTTTAGCGTCATACCCAAAAAAGAAGGAATCATGCTGTAATCGCTGCCAAAGGTGGCTTCAACAAAGTACTGAGTTAAAGGGTCTGAATACTTTCTGTTTTTTTATTTGTCATTATGGGGTATTTTGTGGTAGCATTGATGAGCAAAAAAAAAACAATATAATCCATTTAGAACAGGCCTGTAAACGTAACAAAATGTGCGTAAAAAGGTTCAAGGTGGTCTGAATTCTTTCCGGATATGCCCTGTAAGCAGCCCCCATAGTATAATATTTATGGTTCCCACCCCCCCCCATATATAATGGAATTAGCAGTCCCCCCCCTTAAGTATATGATTTATGGTCCCACCCATAGTATAATGAATTATGGTCCCACCCCCCATTAGTATATGAATTATGGTCCCACCCCCCCATAGTATAATGAATTATGGGTCCCACCCCCCATAGTTAATGAATTATGGTTCCCACCCCCCTTAAGTGTATAATGATTTATGGTCCCACCCCCATCAGTATAATTGATTTATGGTCCCACCCCCCTAGTATAATGAATTATGGTCCCACCCCCATAGTATAATGATTTAATGGTCCCACCCCCCATAGTATAAGAATTATGGTCCCACCCCCATAGTATAATGATTTATGGGTCCACCCCCTTTAAGTATATGAATTATGGTCCCACCCCCCATTAGTATAATGATTTATGGTCCCACCCCCTTAAGTTGTAATGATTATGGTTCCCACCCCATAGTATAATGCATTTATGGTCCCACCCCATTGTATAATGATTTATGGTCCCACCCCCCCATTGGTATAATGAATATTGGTCCACCCCCCATAGTATAATTGATTATGGTCCCACCCCCCATAGTATAATTGATTTTGGTTTTCCCACCCCCCATGGTATTAATGAATTATGGTTCCCACCCCCTTAAGGCTATAATGGAATTATTTGGTCCACCCCCCTTAAGTATAATGAATTAATTGGGTCCCACCCCCCATGATCAGTATAATGATTTATGGTCCCATCCCCCCATGGTATAATGAAATTATGTCCCACCCCCTTAGTTTAAATGGAATTATGGTCCCACCACCCCATAGTATAAAAATGAATTATGGTCCCACCCCCCATGTATAATGAATTATGGTCCCACCCCCCATTAGTATAATGAATTATGGTCCCACCCCCCATAGTGTAATGAATTATGGTCCCACCCCCCATAGTGTAATGGATTATGGTCCACCCCCCCATTAGTATAATGAAATTATGCTCCCACCCCCCCTAAGTATAAAATGATTATTGGTTCCCCACCCCCCTAAGTATAATGATATGGTCCCACCCCCCCTAGTGTTTGCTATGGTCCACAGGAGTTGGCAAGCCACACAACAGATTGGCCTGTTTTCAAGCGAACTGATGGCTTGTATTCATGTTTTTGATTCCAGACTACAAACCAGGACTAGTTTGACCTCTGACCCTAACCTCCTGTGTGTGTCGTCGTCGTCCCCCCCCCCAGGAGGAGCAGTCTGAACATGGAGGGCCGTGGAACCAGATGATACTGGAGGACCCTATCCTCAGATATACCCGCACCCCCTCCAACGCCCCGCTGCTGCCTCTCGCCTACGGGGAGGTCAACATCCACCGTGAGTTGTTACTGTTTTAACCACAACAACCTCTCTAAACCTCCAAGACTTCTTCTACTACCTCTTAACCTCCCAATTCTCAAAACCCAACCCCAAGGACTTCTCTACTACCTCTCTAACCCTCCAGGACTTTCTACAACCTCTCTAAACCCTCAGGACTTTCTTCTTACAACCTCCCCAACCCCCCCTAACCCCGCCTCTCTAACCCTCCAAGACTTCTCTCTACTACCTCTCTAACCCTCCAAGGGACTTTCAACCTCTCTCTTAACCCTCCAAGGACTTTTCTATACCCCTTATAACCCTCCAAGGACTTCTTTCTACTACCTCTTTAACCCTCCAAGGACTTCTTCTACTACCTCTCCTCCCCCCCAAGGACCTTCTTCTTATATCCTCTTTAACCTCAAGGACATCTCTATACCCTCTCTAACCCTCCAAGGACTTCTTCTACTACCATCTCTAACCCTCCAAAGGACTTCTGTCTACAACCTCTCTAAACCCCCAAGGACTTCTCTTACAACCTCTAAATCCTCCAAGGACTTCCTTCACTACCTCTTTAACCCTCCAAGAACTTCTATCTACTACCTCTCTTAACCCTTCCAAGGCTTCTTTCACTAACCTCTCTAACCCGCCACAGGACTTCTTCTACTACCTCTCTAACCCGCAAGTACTCTTCTACACCTCTCTAACCCTCCCAAACCCCGACCCGCTAACCCTCCAAGGACTTCTTCTACAACCTCTTTTCATTCCTCCAATGGACTTCTTCTACTACCTCTTTAACCTCCCAAGGACTCTTACTAACCTCTCTTAACCCTCAAGGACTTCTATCACTACCTCTCTTAAACCCTCCAAGGACTTCTTCTACAACCTCTCTAACCCTCCAAGGTCCCCACCTCTCTAAACCCTCAAGACTTCTCTACACTCTTACCTCCAAGACTGCTTTACTACCTCTCTAACCTCAAGGACTATCTTCTAAACAACCTCTCTAACCCTCCAAGGACTTCTTCTTACTACCATCTTTAACCCTCAAAGGACTTCCTTCTCCCATACCTAGTCAAGACGTCTTCTACAACCTCTCTGAACTCCAAGGACTTCTACACCTCTTCTAACCTCAAGGACTTCTCTACACCCTCTTTCATCCTCCAAGGGACTTCTTTCTACAACCTCTCTAACCGTCAAGGACTCGTTCGTACAACCTTCTCTAACCGTCCAAGGGACTTTCTTTCTACAACCTCTCATTAACCCTCAAGGACTTCTGCACAATCCTCTTCATCCTTCAAGACTTCTTCTACACCTTCTTTTAACCTCAGGACTTCTTCTACTAACTCTCTAACCCTCCAGAGGACTTCTTCTACTTACCTCTCTAGCTGCGCGCGCGCGTCGGCGTGGTGTGTCTACAACCTCTCTAACCTCCAAGGACTTCTTCTAACAACCTCTTAACCCTCCAAGAACTTCTCTATACCTTCTTTACTCTCCAAGGACCACCCTCCAAGGACTTCTTTCTACTACCTCTCTAACCCCCAAAGGACTTTCTCTTACAACCTCTCTAAAAACCCCCCTATTCCCAAATAAAAGGGGGGGGGGGGGGACTTCTTCTACTCCCTCTTTAACCTCCAAGGACTTCTTTCTACAACCTCTCTTAACCGTCCAAGTCACTCCCCTAACCCTCCAAGGACTTCTTCTACTACCTCTTTACCCTCCAAGGACTTCTTCTACTTACCTCTCTAACCCTCCAAGGACTTCTTCTCCCCTTTAACCCCTCCAAGGACTTTCTTTCTACTACCTCTTTAACCCTCCAAGGACTCTTCTACTACTCTTTTAACCCTCCAAGGACTTCTTCTACTACCTCTTTAACCCTCCAAGGACTTCTTCTACTACCTCTTTTAACCTCCAAGGACTTATTCTACTACCTCTTAACCCTCCAAGGACTTATTCTACTACCTCTTTACCTCCAAGGACTTATTCTACTACTCCCTCCCCCAAGGGACTTATTCTACTACCTCTCTAAACCCTCAAGACTTCTTCTACTACTCTCTTTAACCCTCCAAGGGACTTCTTCTACTACCTCTTTAACCCTCAAGACTTTTCTTACTACCTCTCTAACCCTCCAAGGGACTTCTCCCCTAACCTTCCAGGGACTTCTTCTACAACCTCTTTTAATCCAATAGGACTTCTTCTACAACCTCTAAATCCTCAAGGACTTCTTCTACAACCTCTCTATCTCCACTCTTCTTACAACCTTCTAACCCTCCAAGGAACTTTACAACCTCTTCTAAAACCTCCAAGGACTTCTTTCTACAAACCGTACAGTTTTACCATTCTGTATAATGTATGAAGCCCCGTGGCTTGTCTCTCACCATGCTTTTGTTAATCAAGTCCTCTCTCTTCTGTCCCCTCCTCTTCTCCCCGGAATGGCTATTGCCAGCCTGCAGGATGAGGGCATGAAGACTTCAACTCTCTGCAGAGATGAGGCTGGTCTGCAACCGTGCCTATCATTCCAGGGCATCCTCCAGTTCCCCGCTCCGGAGACGAGCTACGTCAGAGACTCACAAGCAGACCAATCACGTGCCCAGCCAACAGCTCGCAATTCAGCCCACTGGCACCCTTCCTCTCCTGTTTATGAGTCCCCTTCCTGCCCAGCCGGGGGCACCTGCGCTATCTCTCTCCTCAAGTTCCATCTTTAAGTGACTTTATTTACCTCCAGTTTCCACCTTAAGGGTACTTTAATTTACCTTCCAGTTCCACCTTAAAGGGGTATACTCTCCAGTTCCACCTTAAAGGTACTTTATTTACGGTCGCAGTTCCACCTTAAAGGCTTTATTTCCTCCCAGTTCATCTTAGGTACTTTATTACTGCCAGTTCCACTTAAAGGGTACTTTTTCCCTTCCACCTTAAAGGCGTACTTTAATTTACCTCCAGGGGCCTGTTGGCACAAAAACTAGGATAAGGGATTAAGCCAGGATATCTTGGTGATCCTGTCAATTGAATCCGTAATCCGGTTGCACTAAAGATGGATGGGGCAGGTAGGATATGTTATGGTATAAACCATGAGATTTATTCTGTGGAGCTAGCCTGCTTCCAGGACCAAGGCTAATTCCATTGGGATCGTATTTAATCTCATCACGGCTCTAAATGTCTTCAGTCAGCAGTCACCCAACAAATTATGCGAAAAGCTAATAGTTATTGTCGATTCTGGCTCTCTACTATATTCTTAGTTTGTTAATCGCATTAATATAAACATCATCCCTCCTGTTATTATCCCATTAATCGGTATTTATTAAGATGATGTTTGCTATCATTAGATAATTTACAGTTTCCCATAACGTCCCGGCCACAGAGGGGAAACAAACACAAGTCATAATATTGTAACCAGTTGTTTAAAGTATAGACAGTTGTTGTACACCCCCTGTATGGCCGACGCCCAGCGCATAGCCTCGTTCAGTAGTTTGGTGTAGAGGTGGTACGAGTGTTTACGKCCGTGGACGACGATGCTCCAGTAACCTAGTGGGGGAGTTGGGGGGGGGCCATAGTATAGTCAGAGTGATTCAAGGAGCATTGACATAGTACGATAGCAAATCAATCTCAGGTGTGATTACGACAGAGTATTATTGTATGGTCGACAGACACACATTAATTTTTACCATGACTGACTGAAATGCATTAGCCTGGTCCCAGATGTATTTTCTGCTGTCTTGCCAACACTTATGGTCTTTGTCACTAATAGGAACTGTCAAGACGGCACAAACAGATCTGGGACCAGGCTAGAAATGCAACGCGGAGCACAGGCCACTACTCTCCCAGTCTGTATCCCAAATGGCACCCTATTCCCTATATAGGACACTTCTTTTGAGCAGAGCCCTATTGGCACTATGAAGGGAAAAGGGTGCCACGTTCTCAGTCTCTACCCTACCTGTGTCCTTGTAGACCTTCTCGTCGGGCTGGACCACAGAGCAGAGACTGTTGAGGACCAGGGTCCCCAGCTTGGACACACTGCGCTCTGAAGACTTGTAGTAGTCCAGAGAGTTAGAGGTTAAGACAAACCACCTCTTCTTCAGTTTCAGACTCTTAGCCCTCATCTCCTTGTGAAGCCAACCTGGGAAGAGAGAGAGAAGGAAATTAAGGTCCAGTACTGAGAACAGACAAAATATATCAAAAATATAAAATACATATCAAAATATAAAAAATATCAGTTGTTAAATGTTCATGATGGTTCCAAAAATATATACAGTACCAGTCAAAAGTTTGGAAACACCTACTCATTCCAGGGTTTTTCTTTATTTTGACTATTTTGTACATTATAGAATAATAGTGAAGATATCGAAACTATGAAATAACACATATGGAATCATGTAGTTACCAAAAAAAACTGTTAAACAAATCAAAATATATTTTAGATTTGAGATTATTCAAAGTAGACACCCTTTGCCTTGATAGCTTTGCATACTCTTGGCATTCTCTCAACCAGCTTCATGAGGTAGTCACCTGGAATGCTTTTCAAAAGTCTTGAAGGAGTTCCCACATGTGCTGAGCACTTGTTGGCTGCTTTKTCTTTAGTCTGCGGTCCAACTCATCCCAAACGGGTTGAGGTCAGGTGATTGTTGAGGTCAGGTCATCTGACGCAGCACTCCATCACTCTCCTTCTTGGTCAAATAGCCCTTAGAGACTTTAGGTGTGTTTTGGGTCATTGTCCTGTTGAAAAACTGTCTCTAACCTGTGGTGTCTATCCTCTGTCTACAGGGACATAGTGGATAACCTGTCTCTAACCTGTGGTGTCCT
>NW_019945925.1:0-28108 GCF_002910315.2 Salvelinus sp. IW2-2015 | reverse complement strand
GGTTAAGATAACCATGCCAAGGAGAATGCTTTGAACATCGTGACTGAAGAGAGAACCTACCACATCTATGCAGAGACTCCTGAAGACGCCAGGATGTCCAGACTCTAGACCTCTTCTCCAGACTCTAGGCCTCTTCTGTCCAGACTCTAGGCCTCTTCTGTCCAGACTCTAGGCCTCTTCTGTCCAGCTCTAGCCTCTTCTGTCCGGACTCTAGGCCTCTTCTGTCCAGACTCAGGCCTCTTCGTCTCAGGACTCTAGGCCTCTCTGTCCAGACTCTAGACCTCTTCTTTGTCCAGACTCTAACCTCTTCTGTCCAGACTCTAGACCTTTCTGTCCAGACTCTAGCCTCTTCTGTCCAGACTCTAGACCTCTTCTGTTCCAGAACCTAGACCTCTTCTCTCCAGACTCTAGACCTTCTCTCTCCAGACTCTAGACCTCTTCTGTCCAGACTCTAGACTCTTCTCTCCAGACTCTAGACCTCTTCTGTCCAGACTCTAGCCTCTTCTGTCCAGACCTAGACCTCTTCTCTCCAGACTCGGGCCTCTAGCTCCTGACTAGACGGGTTCTGTTAGCAACAGCTGACTAGACGGGTCTGTTAGCAACAGCTGACAGACGGTCTGTTAGCACAGCTGACTAGGAGGGTCGTTAGCAACAGCTGTTATGATTGACCTATGGTATAACCCTAGTGGTCCACCAGTTGTATTAATCTAGTGGTCCACCAGTGTATTGCTCTGTGAATCCTTACCTCTCTCTCCCTCCAGTGGCTGGTCAACATGCTGAGTCGTGTCCACAGTGCCAGTCAGACCAGCTGATGGAGATGAACCATGAGCAGGCCAACCCCAAGACGCTGTGGTCAGTACTAACCTCCTCCATCACATCTATCCATCTCTAGGAGTTACAGCCTTGCGGTGTTCTGTTGACTGACGAATTCCATCTCTAGGAGTTACAGCTTGCGGTTCATGTTGACTGACGTATACAATGTTCTAACTTCACATTTCACCCCAGGGAACTGTGATGTTGGACTGATCGACTCTGTGTGCGCCTCAGACAACCCTGAAGACCCAACTCCTTTGTTCATCATCACTGCTAACCGTGTGATCCACTGCAACACTGAGATGCCTGAAGAGATGCACCACTGGATCGCGCCTGTCTGCAGAAACTAAAGGAGACGCCAGGATAGACGGGCAGGACTTCCTCGTCAGAGGTTAGTGACGTACTTGTACGTCAAAGTTAATTTGTTGAATTTCATTCCTTTTTTTATGCGTTTGAGCCAATCAGTTGTGTTGTGACAAGGTCGGGTGGTATACAGAAGATAGCTCTATTTGGTAAAAGACCAAGTCCATATTATGGCAAGAACAGCTCAAATAAGCAAAAGAAGAACAACAGTCCATCATTACTTTAAGACATAAGGTCAGTCAATCTGGAAAATGTAAAGAACTTTGTAAGTTTCTTCAAGTGCAGTTGCAAAAACCATCAAACTGTCTCTCATGGAAACCATCACAGGAATGGAAGACCCAGAGTTACCTCTGTTGCAGAGAGAAAGTTCATTAGAGTTACCAGCCTCAGAAATCAGCAATTAATTTACCTCAGATTGCAGCCCAAATAAATGCTCACAGAGTTCAAGTAACAAGACAATCGCAACATCAACTGTTCAGAGGAGACTGCGTGATCAGGCCTTCATGGTCGAATTGCTGCAAGAAACCACTACTAAAGGAACCAATAAGAAGAAGAGACTTGCTTGGCCAAGAAACACGAGCAATGGACTTAGACTGGTGGCAATCTGTCCTTTGGTCTGATGAGTTCAAATCTGAGATTTTTGCGTCCAACACGCCGTGTCTTTGTAGAGCGGAGTACGTGACGGATGATCTCGCATGTTGTGGTTCCCACCGTGGAAGCATGGAGGAGGGGTGTGAGGGTGCTTTGCTGGTGACACTGTGATTTATTTAGAATTCAAGGACACTTAACCAGCATGGCTACCACAGCATTCTGCAGTGATACGCCATCCCATGCTGTTTGTGCTTCGTGGGACTCATTTGTTATCCACTATGTCCCTGTAGACAGCAGGATAGGACACCACAGGTTAGAGACAGGTTATCCACTATGTCCCTGAAGACAGCAGGATAGGACACCCCAGATACCAACTCAGCTAATAATGTATTAGTCTAGTAATGTATTAATCTAGTAATGTATTAATCTAGTAATGTATTAATCTAGTAATGTATTAATCTAGTAATGTATTAATCTAGTAATGTATTCCGCTAATAACGTATTTAGCTAATAATGTATTAATCTAGTAACGAATTAATCTAGTAACGTATTCCGCTAATAATGTATTAATCTAGTAATGTATAAAATACATTTTTGCCAGAGTTCTAAAAAGTAAAATCACGAGAAGAGAAACTGTTACTGGAAAGAACATGGCTGTGTTTACACAGGCAGCCCAATTCTGATCTTTTCACTAATTGTTCTTTTGACCAATTAGACCAGCTGAAAAAGGAACTGATGTGATTTTGTCAAAATACCAATTAGTAGTGGGGRAAAAAAGATCAGAATCTGTCTGCCTGTGTGAATGAGGCCTTGGAGGCCTGTTTCATCAGATATGGGAGCAGATTCTTACTTGGCGGAGCGGATGTCCACGGTCCCCTTCAGTTTCTCCTCGCTGTCGCTCTCAAAGTACATGAGTTTATCGTCTCTCAGGACGAACCAACGCTGCTTCCAGTTCCTTCTGGACAGAGTGGACATGCCGCCTCCCTTCTTATACAGCCAGCCACTCTTCAGACTGTCCTGCTTCGCCCTGAACCACATGAAGGTGTCGTCCTTCAATACACACCACCTCCGTCGCCACGGGATCATCAGTCCACCTGGAGAACGGAGGGAGGGGGGTTATGAACCAACTAACATATTTAGAAATCCCTTTTTGACAACAGCAGTCATTACTAAGTGTTTTACACTAGTTTACAGAGAGCCGTGGAGAGGAAGACAGACAATGACGATTAGTGACAAGAAATGTTGCAGTCTTTGCTGGTCTCTGGTGGTCTACCAGCCAGCCAGAGGACTTACTGGTCTCTGGTGGTGTACCAGCCAGCCAGAGGACTTACTGGTCTCTGGTGGTGTACCAGCCAGCCAGAGGACTTACGTGGTCTTGGTGGTGTACCAGCCAGCCAGAGGACTTACTGGTCTTTGGTGGTGTACTACCAGCCAGCCAGAGGACTTACTGGTCTGCTGGTGGTGTACCAGCCAGCCAGAGGACTTATCTGGTCTCTGGTGGTGTACCAGCCAGCAGAGGACTTACTGGTCTCTGTGGTGTACAGCCAGCCAGAGGACTTACTGGTCTCTGGTGGTGTACCAGCCAGCCAGAGGACTTACTGGTCTCTGGTGGTGTACCAGCAGCCAGAGACCTTACTGGTTCTCTGGTGGTTACCGCCAGCCAGAGGACTTACTGGTCTCTGGTGTGTTACCCGCCAGCCAGAGGACTTACTGGTCTGCTGGTGTGTACCAGCCAGCCAGAGGACTTACTGGTCTCTGGTGGTGTACCAGCCAGCAGCCAGCCAGAGGACTTACTGGTCTCTATGGTGTTACCAGCTAGCCAGAGGACTTACTGGTCTCTAGGTGTACCAGCTAGCCAGAGGACTTACTGGTCTCTAGTGGTGTACCAGCCAGCCAGAGACTTACTGGTCTCTGGTGGTGTACCAGCCAGCCAGAGACTTACTGGTCTCAGTGGTCTACCAGCCAGCCAGAGGACCACCAACACTACAACAGGTGTCTTCAGTGCAACATGAAACCCTCACATGCCTGTTGGCCAGTGGTCACCAGCTGACTGTCTCTCTGTCCAAACGTCTGGTTTCAGAGCGCTCAGAACAATGGACTTGAATGGCAATATGGCAGGAGCAGCGAAAACAGCTGTTGGTTTTAACTGGCCGATCCATCAGTCATACCATCTAGCACCTCCCCTCTTTGTGGATTTCGAGTTCGGGAATCGGAAAGTATGACTCTAAGAAATTGTTTTCACATATAAACTTATATGTCCTAACTTAGAATCAACTGGGCTCTCCAAAAATAACATTGGAGTTACATAGAGCCTCATAGCTGGTTCCTCTCTAGGTTTCTTCCTAGGTTTTGGCCTTTCTAGGGAGTTTTTCCTAGCCACCGTGCTTTACACCTGCATTGCTTGCTGTTTGGGGTTTTAGGCTGGGTTTCTGTACAGCACTTCGAGATATTAGCTGATGTCGAAGGGCTATATAAATAACTTGATTTGACACAGAACATTCTTCTGATTGGTGATTTTCCAAAGTCCATCTAATACAGCCCTATTTTAACCACAACCCCTCAGGCTCTATGCGCCTGCAATTCAAGCCTGTGAGACGAGGTTACTAGTACTCACCTTCATGTAGAGGTAGCTGTGAAGTATGGAGGCCAGAGCCGTTCAGAAGATTCACCCTCCCATTGGACACCTCCTCGTCTGTGTCCACATAGCCATCGTTGCTTGTGTCACTGTCTATAAACTGAGACGACACACAGAGATTCATTATTACATAGCCATTTAGCAGACGCTCAGAGCCCAGTATCTAGGTGTAGGAAGCACCATGCTCAACCAACTGAGCCACCGTACAGAGGATCACCGCACAGAGGGCAGCGTACAGAGGGCCACCGCACAGAGGGCCACCGTACAGAGGGCCAGCGTGCAGAGGGCAGCGTGCAGAGGGCAGCGTGCAGAGGGCCAGCGTGCAGAGGGCACCGTGCAGAGGGCCACCGTGCAGAGGGCCACCGTAGCAGGGGCACCGTGCAGAGGGCACCGTGCAGAGGCACCGTGCAGGGCGCTGCAGAGGGCCAGCGTGCAGAGGGCCAGCGTACAGAGGGCCAGCGTACAGAGGCCAGCGTGCAGAGGGCCAGCGTGCAGTAGGGCCAGCGTGCAGAGGCGCCCAGCGTCAGAGGGCCAGCGTACAGAGGGCATCTCACAGAGGGCCATCTCACAGAGGGCCATCTCACAGAGGCCATCTCACAGGAGGGCCATCTCACAGAGGGCCATCTCACAGAGGGCCATCTCACAGAGGGGCCATCTCACAGAGGGCAGCTACAGAGGGCCAGCGTACAGAGGATCACCGCATCTACTTTGTGCATGACACAAAGTCATTTTTCCAACAATTGTTTACAGACAGATTATTCACTTATAATTCACTAGTATCACAATTCCAGTGGTCAGACGTTTAATACACTAAGTTGACTGTGCCTTTAAACAGGTTGGAAAATTCAGAAATTATGTCATGGCTTTAGAAACTTCTGTTAGGCTAATTGACATCATCTGAGTCAATTGAGGTGTACCTGTGGATGTATTTCAAGGTCTACCTTCAAACTCAGTGCCTTTTGCTTGACATCATGGGAAAATCAAAAGAAATCAGCCAAGAACTCAGAAAAAAAATTGTAGACCCCACAAGTCTGTTCATCCTTGGGAGGAATTTCCAAAAGCCTGAAGGTACCACGTTCATCGGTACAAACAATAGTACGCAAGTATAAACACATGGACATGCAGCCCGTCATACGCTCAGGAAGGAGACGCGTCTGTCTCCTAAGAGAACGTACTTTGGTGCGAAAAAGTGCAAATCAATCCCAGAACAACAGCAAGGACCTTGTGAAGATGCTGGAGGAAACAGGTACAAATGTATCATATCCACAGTTAAACGAGCCCTATATCGACATAATCTGAAAGGCCACTTCATCAAGGAAGAAGCCAACCGCTCCAAAACCGCCATAAAAAAAGCCAGACTATGGTTTGGAACTGCACATGGGGACAAGATCGTAACTTTTCTGGAGAAAGTCCTTTGGTCTGATGAAACAAAAATAGAACTGTTTTGCCAATAATGACATCGGTTAGTTCTTGCGAGGAAAAGGGGGATGCTTGAAGCGAGAAGAACACCATCCAACCGTGAAAGCACCGGGTGGCAGCATATGTTGGGGGGTAGCTTTGCTGCAGGAGGGCTGGTGGACTTCACAAAATAGATGGATCATAGAGTAGGAAAATTGTGGAACTATTGAAGCAAACTCTCAAGACATCAGATCAGAATTAAAGCTTGGTCACAAATGGGTCTTCAAGATGGACCAATGACCCAAGCATAGCTTCAAAGGTTGGGCAAAATGGCTTAAGGTCAACACAGTCAAGGTACTTGGAGTGTCCACAAAGCCTGACTCAATCCTATGAAAATATGTGGGCAGAACTGAAAAGCATGTGCGAGCCAGGGAGGCCTACAACCTGACTCAGTTAACACCAGCTGTCAGAGGAATGGGCCAAAATTCACCCAACTTATTGTGGGAAGCTTGTGGAAGGCTACCCGAAACGTTTGACCCAAGTTAAACAATTTAAAGGCAATGCTACCAAATACTAATTGAATGTATGTAAACTTCTGACCCACTGGGAATGTGATGAAAGAAATAAAAGCTGAAATAAATCATTCTACTATTATTCTGACATTTCACATTCTTAAAATAAAGTGGTAATCCTAACTGACCTAAAACAAGGAATTTTTACTGGGATTAAATGTCAGGAATTGTGAAAAACTGAGTTTAAATGTATTTGGCTAAGGTGTACGAAAACTTCCGACTTCAACTGTAGGTGGCACAGTAGTGTGTAGTTGGTAAAGTAGTGTGTAGTTAATAACATATAAATGTAGTACAGGTTTGTAAACATGCTACTCACAGAGTCTGAGCTGCCTCTGAAGGAGTCCAGGCTGTTCTGAGTACAGGACGATTTCCTCAGCACCTCATCAGTAGCATGTCCGTCCGTGATACTGGCTCCGTCTCCAGAGCCTGTACTTCCCTGCACCTCCTCAAACTCCTCCTGGTCACAGTATGACTCTGTGTCTGGTAGGATGCTGAATGACACCTCCTCTCTGACCTCCCTGGCTCCTGGGACAGGCACAGTGGGCACTCGCTGTACTCTCCTGACTGGCACAGCCTCTGGGAATCTGTCGGGTACCATGTCTATTCTAGTTGGCATAACATCGACCCTGGCGCAGGGTCTGTCGGGTACCACGTCCACTCTAGTTGGCATAACATCGACCCTGGCGCAGGGTCTGTCGGGTAACCACGTCCACTCTAGTGGATAACATCGACCACCTGAGGCGCAGGGTCCCCTGTCGGTACCAAAAAACTCCTTCTGGGCACACTGTTGGTCTCAGGAGCCACCTCTATTCTCCTGGTGGGTTGGTGACAGAGAGCCTTACCACCTCCGTTGGTGAGGGCAGGGAGAGGAAGAGCAGGGTGGTGTGTAGGGACAATAGAGGTGAGGGGGTAGTAAACAGGGGGGCAACATGGGGCCTGTGAGAGGGCCTGTGCTACCAGCCTCTCAGCGAAGGCCGGAGGAGAAGGAGGGAGAGTGGAGAAGACCTCCTGGTCCAGAGGAACCTCCACGGGGAGATGGAAGTCTGGCAGGAGGATACCGCTACCGGGACACTCCTCCTCAGCATGGAAGCCCTCGTCCACCTCCTCCTCCTCCTCCTCCACCTCCTCCTCGGCCCGGGCCAGGGGAGCGGTGCTCTCTGACGGGTCGTGGAGGTTCTCCTCGCTGGACAAACTCTGTTCCAGACCCCCAAAGTCCAGGAGCTCCAGGAACTCTGTGGCCACGCGAGACGCCTCCTTCTCCAGCCGGTAGATCTCTGCGTCYCTCCTCTGCCGGAGCTCCTCCCTGCTCCCTCCCAGGCCGTCCCCTAACATGGACACCCCGTCCTCCTTCTGGCGCTGCAGACGCTCAATCTCCTTCTCCAGCCGAAGGATYTCCTCCATCTGACGGGACTCCTCCTCRGAGGTGTGGGGGGGCAGGGAGTAGGACAGGGACACCTCCTTACGGGGAGCAGGAGAATCCATCCCCAGGGAGTTCCTAAGTGGAGAGAAGAAGAGGAAAATGATTAGAAGACTGAGTAAAGACAGTTTGCTGTAGACAGACTGGAATGACAGCCGGCACACTGCTACAGGTGTACCTGTTGTTGGCTGTAGCGTTCTCCTCGTCTTCTCCTTGCTGTCCGTTGCAAAGCTCCTCCTCCTTTCTCTTCGCTGCTTCCTGCTCCTTTCGTAGTCTCAGTTTCTCCTCCTCCTTCCTCCTCACCTCCTCCAGCTCCAACACTCTCCGTCTCTCATCCTTCCTCCTCAACTCCTCCATCTCCAACACCCTCTGTGTCTCCTCCTCCTTCCTCCTCAACTCCTCCAACACCCTCCGTGTCTCCTCCTCCTTCCTCCTCCTCAACTCCTCCAGCTCCAACACCCTCCGTGTCTCCTCCTCCTCTCGTCTCTTTTCTTCCTCCAGCCTCCTCCTCTCCCCCTCTACCTGCCTTCTCTCCTCCTCCTCCTCCTCCTCCCTCCTCTTCTTCTCCTCAGAGAGGTGGCGATAGAGGCCTCGGGCCAGCCGACCACGCTGGTGTTTCTGTAGAATGACAGCGGCGGTGCGGAGACGAAGGAACACGCGTCTCCAGAAGTGAGCCCTGTAGTTCTTCTGGATAGTGACGGTGCTGACCAGCACCCTCTTATAGCGCTTCCTACAGGAGGTGACAACACAATGTGGGGACAAGGACACAAGACATACTGTCAGTCACTGTCTCCTACAGCGCTTCCTACAGGAGGGGACAACACAATGCAGGGACAAGGACACAAGACACTGTCAGTCAATGTCTCCAACAGCACTTCCTACAGGAGGGGACAACACAATGCAGGGACAAGGACAAGACATACTGTCATTCACTGTCTCCTACAGCRCTTCCTACAGGAGGGGACAACACAATGCGGGGACAAGGACAAGACCTACTGTCATTCACTATCTCCTACAGCGCTTCCTACAAGAGAGAGGACAACACAAGTCACTGGCTGTCCACCTTTCAAACACTATCTCCTGGACCACCCACCAGGCCCTGCATCTCTGCCCAGAACCTCCACCCTGACCCAGGCCGCCAAAGCCCCACGGAGACCTCTCTCCCAACCATCTGGGGACTGGGTGACCTTGCCCACTACGTAAAAGGGGAGAGGGGACTTCATCACGTTCCATGGAGGGCTAATTTACACATCTGGCCCGGGGAGCTGACGTGGTGGGGGGTGGGAGGGGGTCTGTCTAGACGCCTGAACACGCTCTCTGATTTATGCTCTGTCTCTCTCACAGGGCAGAATGTCTCTCTGATTTATGCTCTGTCTCTCACAGGGCAGAATGTCTCTCTGATTTATGCTCTGTCTCTCACAGGGCAGAATGTCTCTCTGATTTATGCTCTGTCTCTCTCACAGGGCAGAATGTCTCTCTGATTTATGCTGTGTCTCTGTCTCTCACAGGGCAGAATGTCTCTGATTTATGCTGTGTCTCTCACAGGGCAGAATGTCTCTCTGATTTATGCTGTGTCTCTCACAGGGCAGAATGTCTCTCTGATTTATGCTAGTGTCCACAGGCAAGACTTGTTTCTGATATGCTGTGTCTCACAGGGAGAACTCTCATAGATTAATTATGCTGTGTCTCTGTTTCCACAGCAAGAGATGTCTCTCTGATTTATCTCGTGTCTCTGTCTCCTCACAGAAGAATGTCTCCATCTGATTCATGCTGTGGTCTCTCACAGGGCAAATGTGCTCTCTGATTCATCTGTTCCATTCAACGGGCAGAAGTCTCTGGCTGTTATGCGGTGTCTCTCTGTCTTCAAAGGGAAGAATGGTACTGATCTATGGGATCGTGTCTCTGTTCTCGTCAAGGGCCGAATGTTCCCTCAGTCTGTTGGAAACCCAAATACTGTGATAGTCATCTCATCAAGTAATCATGCGTCAAGTTCAATAGATGCCATTTGTTTCAAACAACTAACTATGATCAACTCTACAAATGAACATGGCGCGAGATGAACACATGCTTAATCGGTTTTTTCTAATGGTAGTCAGCAGACGTCACGGAAAGATGAACCTGAGGGACTGTCTGCTATGTGTTTCTAAATGGTAGTACAGCTGGACGTCAATGGGGAAATGAACAATCTAATGTGTTTCATAAATGGTAGTCAGCGGACCGTCAGTGGAGAAAGTCATCCTGAGGGACTGTGCTGCTAATGTGTTTCTAAAATGGTAGTCAAGCGGACCGTAGCGGGAAGACGAACACTGAGGGGCTGTCGGCTAATGATTGTCTTGCTAAATGGTGTCAGCGTGACCGTCTAGTGGAAGAATGAACAGCCTAATGTGTTTTTCTAAATGGTAGTAGCAGCGGACCAGTCAGTGGAAGATGGAACCATGCTAATCGTGCGTTTCTAAAATGGTAGTCAGCGGACCGTCAATGAGGCGAAGATGAACACTGCTAATGGTGTTGCTAAATGGTAGTCAGCGACACGGATCAGAGGAAAATGAACACTGCTATAGTTGTTCTAAATGGTAGTCAGCGGACCGCTCAGAGGGACGATGAAACTGAGGGCTGTCTGCTGAATTGTGTTTCTCAAATGGTAGTGCAGCGGAACAGTCAGTGGGAAGATGAACA
Source organism: Salvelinus sp. IW2-2015 (assembly GCF_002910315.2). Taxonomy (NCBI): domain Eukaryota; kingdom Metazoa; phylum Chordata; class Actinopteri; order Salmoniformes; family Salmonidae; genus Salvelinus; species Salvelinus sp. IW2-2015. Next base: position 17,643 of record NW_019945925.1, on the reverse strand, counting down.
CTGCTAATGTGTTTCTAAATGTAGTCAGCGAACCGCAAGGGAAGACTGAACACTGAGGGGCTGTTCTCTAATGTGTTTTCTAAATGGCAATTAAAATCTTTAAACAGTTTAAAATATCCCAGATTTGATTGGTTCGGAATATCATGTGTCTGGACTGGCCCATCTTCCATAACTTATGCCTGGGACACATTCCAATAGTCTATTTAGGGTTGATTAACCATGCTTCCATAAATAATGCTGGGACATCAGTTCCCAATAGTGCTCGTTAGGGTTGATTAAACCAGATATGATCTTATCAGACATACTGGTAAAGTACGACTACTGCAAGAAAGTAAATTCTACTAACAAGAAAAAGGACAAGGTAAGCCTGGATACCAAGATCACGTTATTTTCGGTATGAATATGTCACGGAACCCTCACAGACATAATACGGTATAAACAAAAATCAATCAAAACAAACACCAGTAGACACACATCCTCCTAGAGCCGAGCAGTATCACACGTCCCCTGCACTCAACCCCGCAGTCGCACTTCCCCCAGGCGCCCCAAACCATCTCCAGTCACTCTCGACCCCAGCCCTCCATCCACTCTCCCCTAGCCTCCCTAGTTACTCTCCCCCCAGCCTCCTAGTCATCTCGCCCAGCCTCCTATCCTCTCCCCCAGCCCCTCCTAGCACTCTCCCCCAGCCCTCCTAGTCACATCTCCCCAGCCCTCCCTAGTCACTCTCCCTCAGACCTCTAGTGCCTCTCACCAGGTCACCCCAGCCCTCTCGCACAGCCAGCCATCTCCCACCAGCCCTCTCACCACCAGCCCTCTCCCCCACACCTCTCCCACCAGCTCTCCGCCCACGCCAGCCCTCTCTCCCCAGCAGTACCGTTCACCTTGCACAATAGCGGTATCGTGTGCCGGATTCACATAGCCGCCGTCGCCGCACCTTTTTCCTCTCTTCTCTCACCTGCTGTTCCTAGCTCTTCCTTTCAGAGACACCTGCAAGGACAGGACACACGCAACGGACCCACAGCACGCGCCCCAGGCAGAGAGAGGATGGAGGTTAGTTCTTGTAGGGATAGTTAGTTCGTTCTTGAGAGGTTGGATGCAGCTCCGTTTATGCCAGTCATAACATGTGCTAGCTGTTTGCGCAGAGAGCGTCCTAGCTGTTGAGCTAGGCGTGCCTGTAACTTGTTAGCCTACGCACCACTGCTAGTATTCACTATAGCTGGCTCTTCACATAGTTAGGCTACGATCTTCTTTTCATCCGCCGGTTAATCCTCTTGATAAGGACTTGGACGGAGGAGCAGGGCCGTCTGGGCCCTGCCGTTTCGAGCTACTTCCTGGGCTATGCTCACCTGACTGTCACTGGAGGAGACCCTATGCGGGACACATGACGGTGCTGCTGACTGGCATAGAGTCAGTGTTGTGTTGTTAGTGCCCACAGCTAACATCCCTGTCTATTGGTTGCCTGGCCTTCTGCTTACTTACAGACTAACTAAGAGAGAGAAGAAGAGGAGACAGGGAGGGAGGAGGCAGAGGAGGAGGCAGGCGAGAGAGAGACAGGAGGGGAAAGGAGGCAGGTGCGAGAAGAGAAAGGAGGAGGGCAGGGCGAGAGAAAGAGATGATGGGGCGAGAGAAAGGACAGCACGGGTTGGGAGGGGAAGTGCAGCAAGGCAAGAAGAGATGACACTAGAGGGGAGGGGAGCAGGATGGCACTCGAGCTCCAGAGCAGACCACTCGCTCCTCAATGAAGGAAGAGCATTCGCATTGGGGCTAGCTTAACCCCGCTCATGAATGAATAGACTGTAACGGTTTATACAGCTCTAGTTCATGCTAACTGACAGTGAGAATCACGAGGGCAGCCAACAGGGCTGCGAGTTGCCATGCTCTACAGTCCCACCACCCACACCAGCCCACCCCACGCGCCCCTGTCCACCCAGCTCCCACCCCACTTCCCCTGTCCACCCCAAGGCCTCAACAACCCATCCCCTGTCCCTCCCAGCTTCCCACGCCAACTGTCCCTGTCCTCCCAGCTCCGCAACCTACTTCACTGTCCCAACACACTTCCCCTGTCCACCCAAGCTCCCAACCCACTTCTCCTGTCCCAACCCCCAACCCACTTCCCCCTGTCCACCCCCAACCACTTCTGCTGTCCTCCCAGCTCCCAACCCACTTCCCGTCCCTCCAGCCTCCCCAACACCACTTCCCCCTGTCCCACCCAGCTCCCAACCCACTTCCTGTTCCCACCCAGCCTCACAACAGTTCCCTGTCCCACCCAGCCCCACCCATTCCCCTGATCCCTCCCAGCTCCCCAACCTTCCCCTGTCCCAACCCTTCCACTGTCCCACCCCAGCTCCCTCAACGCACTTCCCTCCCCCACCACCCAACCAATTCCCCTGTCCCACCCAAGCCACTTCCTCTGTGCCCACCCAGCTCCCCAACCATCCCTAGTCCCACCACCGCTCCCAACCCACTCCCGCCCCCCCCCCCCCCCCACTCCTCCCCCCCCCCACGCCCCCCCACCAACCCCCCCCCCCCCCCCCCTGTCCCAACACCTTCCCTTGTCACCCAGCTCCCCAACCCACTTTCCCGTCCACACCCAAGCGCACTCCCCATGTCGCCACACCAACCCAACTTCCCCTGCCACCCCAACCACCTCCCCTGTCCCACCCACGCTCCCAAACCCCCTCCCCTGTCCACCCCAGCTCCCCAAACCCCTTTCCTCTGTCCCACCACCCATCCACTTCCCCTGTTCCACCCCCACTTCCTTGTCCCTCCCAGCTCTCCCCAAGCCACCTGTCCCGTCCCACCCAGCCCCAAACCCGATTCCCTGTCCACCCACTCTTTCTGATACCACCCACTTTTCCGCTGTCCCACCCAGCTCCCCCGACCGCTTTCCGTCCCACCCAGCTCCCACACCCGCTTCCCACTGTCCCAGCCACAACCCAGCTCCCACCACTGTCCTGTCCCCCCCCCAGTCCCCACCCACTGCCCATCCCCCCCCCCCAACCCTTCCCCTGGCCCCCCACCCCCCAGCTCCCTGTTTCTCCTCAAGACAACATCCTCTCCGAGTCAACAGAGAGGAAGCTCCTGGAACACTCAACACCGGTCTGGGTCTAGCTTTCTCGCATCAACAATGCAGACATGGATAATAATTAGACTGTTCATACACAGGATAATGCAATCCCAATCTCTACTTTCAAACCGCTCTTACTTTCCTTACCTTTAACGCAACACAAATAGCCCTGCAACCACAACACTGAACTAACGCCCACAAAAGGCATGACACATCATTGTGGGAGACGTGCAAAAAAAAATATTTACACACACACTCAACGTTCATTGGGATGATTGATTGTTGTGACCTCCTCAAACTCAATGTGCAATCGAGTTAACAGAGGGATAAGATGTGCATCCGGAGTAACAGAGGATAGATGTGCATCCGGAGTTTAACAGAGGATAATGCTGGCATACGGGAGTTAACAGAGGATGATGTTGCATCCGGAGTTAACAAGAGGAAATGTGCATCGTCCGAGATTAACAGACGGATAATGTTGCTTGCCGGAGTTTAACGAGAGGAATATGTGGCTAATCCGGAGTTAACGAGGATAAATGTGCATGCGCGGAGTTACACAGAGCATCATCGTGCATCCGGAGTTAACAGAGGATAATCCCTCGAGAGATTAACCAGGTATAATGTGATGTCCGGAGTTAGGGACGAGAGGATAATCGTGGCATGCGGAGTTAACAGAGGATAATGTCACTGCCGGAGTTAACCAGAGGATAAGTGTGCATACCGGAGTTCAACAGAGGATAAAGGCTTGAAGAAAATGGTTCATCTCTAGGATCCATAGAAAGGGCTGTGTAAAATTTAAAACTGTAATTAAAACTAATCACGTTAACGGTCACTAACTAACATTACATTTAACGGGTACATAAACTCAACATTACAGCGGTCCATCGAAACTAACATTAAGCGGTCCATATAACTAACATTCACATAATCCGGTCCATAAAGATAACATAGTACAATTACACGTGTCCATATACAATCTAACATTACATTAACACGTGTCCATAAAGACTAACAATTACTTACACGGTCCATAAAACTATACATTAAGCGTTAAGACGGTCCAGTAAACTATACATTACATTACACGGTCATAAACTACATACAATTACATTCGTCCATAAACTAACATTACAATACACGTCGATAACTAAACATAACATTACATCGGTCCATTAAACTAACTATTACATAATATCGGTCCGATAAACTAAATTCATACCGGTCCATAAATCGAACATACATACAACGGTCCATCAAACCTAACATTTACATTACATACGGTCCAAAACTTAACATTCCATTAACAGGTCCATAAAACTTAAATTACATTACACGGTCATCACACTTAAACATTACATTTTACACGGGTCCTAAACTGATAAATATCATTACACCGGTCCATAAATCTAACATTACAACTGCGTCCCAATAACTAAACATAACAGTTACACATCGGTCATTAACTAACATAACATTACATGCGGTCCATATACTAAACGTAACATTACACAGGTCATAAGACTAAATTGACAATTGACACGGTCCATAAACTAACATTTACCGGTCACTAACTAAGTAAATTAAGCGGTCGCATAAACTACAATTACATAACGGTCGATAAACTACATAAACATTACAGGGTCCATTAAACAATCATAGGACATTACGAAACGGTCCGTATAACTAACAACCATACACGGTCCCTATAACTATCATATACACTACGGTTACGGTACATAAACTAACATTAGCAGACACGGTCATTAACTAATAAATAATCATACACGGCTCCCATGAACTAAATTAGCATTACACGGTCCAAAAACTAACATTAGCATTACAAGCGGTCCATAAACTAACATATACATTACAACGGTCCATAATCCGCAACATAGAACATACAAGGTCATAAACTAACATTACATTACATCGGTCATATAACTGAAAAAATAACATTAGACGGTCCATAAACTAATAATAAAATACAGCGGTCATAGCTAACAGATAAACATAACGTCTAACTACACATTACACCGGTCATAAATAACATTACAACCGGTCTATAATACTAAATGCATAATTACACCGTCGGAGTACATACTAGAGCTGAATTACATCTGACACACGGATGCCATAAACAACATACATAACCCACGGTCCTAAACTAATAACAATTACTACGGTCCTAAACGTAACATAACTTACACGGTCATGAAACTACTTACTTGGTCCAGTAACACTTTACATTAGAGTCATAACATAACATCTCTGATTACACGGTCATAAAGCTAAATTACATTACAGGTCCTAGAACTAACATTAATCATTTAGCAGCGTCAGTAAAATATACATTGAGCATTACAGGCGTCATAATAGACTAACATTAATCAGTTAAGGTCATAAACTAATCATTTACATGACACGGTCCAATAAACTGAACATTAATTACACGGATCCATAAACTAACATTACAGTTAAGCGGTCCATAAATAACAGACATTACGGCATAAAATAAATTACAACAGGTCATAAACTAACATTACATACATCGAGTCATAAAGACTGACACATTAACATTCACGGTCCATAAACTAAATGAGCATTTAACGGTCCATAAACAAACATTACTTGACACGCCGATAAACAACATTTATCATTACACGGTCCCATAAAGCTAATTAAATTGACACGGTCACCATAATCTAACATTAGCATACACGCGGTCCATTCAACTACATTAATTTACAGACGGTCCATAACTAAATTACTATTACAGGTCCATAAACTACAATTATCATTACACGGGTCCAATAACTTAACATTACATTATATCAACGTCCATAAACTAACATTACATTACACATCCATAACTGAAATTCGCTTAACGTCCATGAGACATAACATACATTACAACGGTCATAACTAACAGTTAGCAAGTAACCGGTACATAAACTCACATTACATCTAACAGACGGTCCATAAACTAACATTATTCCGTCCTATAAATACAATTACATTACCGGTCAATAAACTACATTACATTACACGGTCCATAACCTAACATTACATTAGTCGGTTGTCATGAAACTATACATGTACATTACATCACGATCTGCATTAACTAAGCATTAGCATTACAAGGTCGATAACGTAAAACATAACTTACATCGGTCTAAATAAACATTACATTACAAGTCGGTCAATAAACATAAACATTAATATCACGGTACACTAAAAAACTAATCAGTTGAAATTAACGGATCCATAAAACTAATTATATTACAGGACGTCATTAACAAGCAATTTCATAACAACGGTCAAAAACTAACATTCACATTACAGGTCATAAGCTGAAGTGATTACAGAGCCACGGATCCGTAAACTAACCATTAAACGGTTTTTCCCCCCCAACATAAAACCCTAAAACCAAAGCATTACAGAACAAAACAAACGGTCCTAAACTAACATAACATTAAACGGTCATAAAAAAACATTGACAACGGTCCTAAACTACATTACAATACCCAGTCATAAACTAACATTACAGGCGTCATAAACTAACAACTACAACGGTCCATCAACTAACATTACATTACACGGGTCCATAAACTATCATAAATTAACGGTCCATAAACTAAAAACATTACGTATAAACTAACAGTAACATTAAACACGTCAATAAACTAAATTCATCCGGGTCCATATAACTAACTAACATTAACCGCGGGTCAGTAAACTAACTATACATACACGGTCCATAAACTAAATTCACAGTTACATTCGCCATAAACTAACATAATTAACACGGTCCATAAACTAATAATACACGGTCATAAACTAAAATAACATTACACGGTCCCTAAACTAACATAAATTCTCATCAACGGTCATAAACTAACATTACATTACCGGGCCATAACTACCATTACATTACACGGGTCATAAACTAACCATTACATTACACGGTCGCTGAAACTACATTACAATACAGAACGGTCCATAACTACCATTTACATGGTCGCATAAACTATATTAATTACAATCGTCCATAAACATACATTAATTACAACGCGTCCATGAAATACCTTTACATTAACGGTCATGATCACATTACATTACACGGTCCATCACTCAAAATCATTATCATTAACGGTCGTAAACCACAACATTACAACGGTCATAACATAAATTTACAATTACGACGTGCATAAACTAACATGTACATTGAAGACGTCATAATACACGTACCATTACATTAACGGACGGTCATGAATAAATTACAATTACACGGTCCATAAACTAACATTACACTACAAGTTAAACTAAACATTAATCATAAGGTCATTAAACAACATTAAACGGTATAACTAACAGATTACAATTCATACGGTCCCTAAACTAACAGTATAAATTAGCACTGGTCCATAACTAAATACATTAAACGGTCCATGAAACTATAATTCCTTTAAGACTACGGGTCATTAACTGACATTAGACAAAGCGTAAACTAACATTTACAGCATACTAAAAACATTACAACGGTCATAGAACATAATAAAATTTTACGCGGTCCAGTAAAACGTAAACATAAATTACACGGTCCATTACTAACAAGACATTACACGTCATAAATATACTTAACGGTCCATAACTAAACATAAAATTACAACGTCCATAATATAACTAATTACAACGTAAATAAATCTAAATGACATTAGACGGTCCATAAAACTAACAATTAAACGGTCCATAAACATAATGACGTCATAAAGCACCAAACAGTAATTACCGGTACATAAACTAACATTACAAGTTGAAAGCGGTCGATACCTAACATACTATTACATAGCGGTCCATTAAACTAACATACACGTCCACAAACTAGAACTTAAGCGGTCCATAACTAACATAATTACAAGACGTCATTAAGCTAGACATTACTATAACGGTCCTAAACTAACTATTTTAAGCGTCATAACGAACTTAACGGTCATAACTAACATTAATTACACGTTCAACTAGCAGAATTAACAGGCAGATAAACTAGAGTAATTAACCGGCATAAAGCTAACATAACATTACACTTCAGTAGTCCATAGAACAGACATTCGGTCCATAAACCAGTACATTACCGGTCTATTAAACTAAATTACATAAACGTCAGATAAATGAACATTACATAACACGGTCCATAAACTAACATACCTTAACACGGTCATAAACACATAACATTACAACGGTCATAACTACATTACACGGTCGAGTAACTAATATAACTTAAACACGGTATAAACTAAAATAACATTACACGGTCCATAAACTAACATAACATTACTACAGGTCCATAAACTCATTCACATTACCGTCCAACTAAATTATTTACAGGTCCATAACAACATTAGCGATTAGAGTCAATAACATTCACGTCATCAACAACTAACATTACACCGGTCCATAACTACATAATTTCACGGGTCCATAACTAAATAACATTACACGGTCCTACCTACATAACATGACCGGTATAAACTAACATTACATTAACGGTCATAAATAACATTACACGGTCCACATAAACTAAAATTAACATTACAACGGTCATGAAGACTAAAACATTACACGGTCCTTAAACTACGATTATATTACAACGGTCATAAACAACAATTACACGGTATAAACTCACATTCACGGTCTAACTAACATTACCGGTCCATAAAGTATACAATCAACAACGGTCCATAAACTAACATTACATTAACACGTCCAATAAATCTACATTAAACAGTTCATAAATAAACATTACAGGCGGTCTAAACTACATTTAACATTCACGGTCCATAACTAACATAACATACAGCGGTCGATAACTAAATACAATTACAACGGATCCATAAACTAACATAAAAACATTACTCGGCATAAACTAACACATTGACCGGATCCATAAACTAACATACGACATTCACGCGGTCCAAAACTAACATATACATGTACACGGTCATAAACTTATACATAAATTAACAGGTCATAAACTAACATTCACTTACAAGGTTCATAAGAACTAACATATACCAGGTCATAACTACGTTACACGTCATAAACTACATTACATTACACGGTCGATAAACTATATTAACATTACAACGGTCCATAACTAACATTCACTTAACGTCCATAAACTAACATTACATTTACATCGGTCAAAAACTAACATTACATCTACACGTGTCAAGTAAACTAAATACATCATGTATACACCGGTCATAAACTAACATTACAGAGGTCATAAATCTAACATTACACGGTACATAACTACATGAACATTAACACCGGTCCATAAAACTACCATCATTTCACGTACAATAATACTAAAAAAATTAACATTACACGGTCAATAAATACATTAACGCCATAATAATAACATTACATTTACACGGTGCCATAAACTAACATACACGGTCAGATAACTAACATACATTAACGGTCATAAACTAAATTAACCTTAAACGTTCATAAAACTAACATAACTTAATCCGGTATAAACTAACATTACAGGTCCATTAAACTTAAATAACATACACCGTCCATACAACTAACATACATTTAAGCGGTCCATATATCTAACATACATTAAACAAACGGTCCATAAACTAACATTACAATCACAGGGTCCATAAACTAACATTACACGGTATAAACTCAACATAAATTACACGGTCATTAAACTACATTACATTATCAGGTCATAAACTCACAATAACATTAACCGGTCCATAAACTCTAATAATTACACGTCCATAAACTACATAAATAAACGGTCCATATATAACATTACCGGTCCAAACTAACATTACAAGAGTCCATCGAAAGCTAAAAAGTACGATTACAGCGGTCATAAACTACAGTACATTCACAGGTCATAGAACTAACATTTACAAGAGTCATATAACTAACATTAAAACGTCCATAACTAAGCATTACAATTACACGGTCCAGTAAACATAAATAACGATTAAACGTCCAATAAACTAACATAAATTACAGCAGTCCATAAATAACATAACAGTTACATGTATAATAACATTAATACACGGTCCAATACTAACATTTACATTACGAGGTCATAAATAATAACATTAACGTCATAACTGAACATTACACGGTCATAACTAACATTAAGCGTCATAAACTAACATTAACATACACGGTCCATAAACTAACATTACATTACCGGTCCATTAAACTACAATTAAACGGGATCATAAACTAATTACAATTACATCGGTCATAAACTTAACATTACAGACGTCCTAAACTAACTTACCTTAACGTCCATAAACTAAATTGACATAACCTCGGTCCATAAACTAACCATTAAATTACAACTGGTCATAAACTAACATTACAATTACGCGTCCATAAACTAAACAACACATACAGCGGTCGGCATAACTAAAATTACACGGATCCCTAACTAACAAAATTAACAACGGTCATACATACATAACATTAAACGGTCCATATACTAACTATAACTTACTATCGGTCCAAAACTAACATCTTACACGGTCATAAACTAACATAAGGTCATAACTAAACATTACACGGTCATAACTAACATAACATTACACGGTCCATAAACTAACATTACATTACACGTCTTAACGTACAGAATATAATTACCCGGGGTCAATACATAACATAATATTAACACGGTCCATAACTAACATAACATTACATACGGTCCATAAACTAATTATCACAGGTCCATACACTAAAATACATTTAACGGTCCATAACTAACATGAATTACAACGTCCATAAAACTCAAATTCCAACAGTCCATATAACTACATTGAGCACGGTCCATAAATAACTAACAAATTACTTACACGGTCATAAACCTAACATAACATTACAACACGTCCATAAACTAAATTATACATGTAACGGTCCAGTAACTACCATTAGATTAACAGACGTCATAAATAACATTAATCGTGTCAAGTAAACTAAATTAATTAACAGCGTCAGATAAACTAACATAACATTAACACGTCCTATAACCTACCTTATGAACGTTAATTAAACTAACATTAATTACAAGGTCATAAACTAACATAACATTCAATCGGTCCATAAACTAACATCCATGTACACCCGGTCCATAACTACGATTACTTATCGGTCATAAAACACTATTAACATTAACAGGTCATAACTACATTACACGCATAAATAAAATTACAACGGTCATAAACTAACATTACTATTACAACGGTCTAAACTAACATCACTTCGACGGTCAGTTACTCACATTACAATTACCTACGTCATAACCTAAACATTAACAATTCACGGTCCTGTAACTAACATAAAGAACATTACACGGTCATAACCTAACATAACATTACAACTCGTCATAATAACATAACTAACACGGTCCATAAACTAACATAACTTAACCGGTCATAAATTAACATTACAGGTCCATAAAGAACTAGAATTACACGGTCCATAAACTAACATAACATAACACGGTCATAAAGACTACATTACATTACACGTCCAGAAAACTTAACAGTTAAGATTACCGGTCAAAACGAACATGTAAAAGAGTCCTAAGACTAAATAACGTTACACGGTCATAAAAAACATAAAGTACACTGGTCCATAAAAACATAACATTACATCCGGGTCATAAAACTAACATTACAATTACACGGTCATAAACAACAGTTAAACGGTCCAATTAAATAACTTAATTACGACGTCGATAAACTAAATAACATGTACAGGTCAATTAAACTAAAAACATTACATTAACGGTTCCAAAACTAACATAACATTAAGGCCGGTCCATAAATAACATTACACAGGTCCATAACTAACATTACATCGGTCCATAAACTACATAGCATTACACAGGTGATAAACTAACATTACATTACAGGGATCGGTCCATAACTAACATTTACACAGTCATTAACTAACGATTACATACGGTCATACTCAACAGTTTAATTAACAAAGGTCTAAACTGAAAATAGACATTGACAGGTGTCCATGCAGACTACATAACATTACCGGTCCAAGACTAAATAATCATTACATTACACGGTGCATACACTAATTATACACGGTCATATGACTAAACATTACATTACAACGGTCATAAACTAACATTAAAGTTACCGGTGTGCATAAACTAAAATTAGCAATTCACAGCTGTCATAAACTAACATTACATATTACATCGGTTAATTAACTAACATAACATTACACGGTCCATTAACTAACATTACATCGGTCGATAAACTAATATAACATTACACGGTCCTAACTAACATATATATTCGACGTCACTACTACTAATACACGCATAAACGAAATTAAATTGTACACGGTCATATACAACATTAATTAACGGTCCTAAACTAACATTAACCGGGTCATAAACTAACATAACTTACCGATACATAACTGAACATATAATTAACGGTCCATAAATCTAATAACATTGAATCGGTCCATAAACTAACATACAGTTAGCACCGGTCCATAACTAACATTAAATACACGGTCGATAAACTACATTACAAGCGGTCCATAACTAACAATTACATTAAGGTATAACTAACAACATTACATCGGTCTACACTAACATACAACGGTCCATAAATACATTAAGGTCCTAACAACAATACATTACAACGGTCCATAAATAACATTACTTCACCGGTATAACTAAACATTAACACAGCTTCCATAAACCTAGCATTAAGTCATAAAACTAACATTCATTACATCGGTCCATAAACAACTAAACCTTACACGGTCCATAAACTACAACATATACACGGTCATAAACTGAACATAACAATACAACGGTCCAATAAACTACATACATTAACGGTCCATAAAATCAATAACATTACCGGCCATAAACTAAACATACACGGTCGCTATAAACGAACATAATCATTATCACGAGTCCGCATAAAGTAACATTACATTTCATCGGTCCCTAAATAACATTAAGCGGTCCTAAACTAAACATTACCATTAACGGTCATAAAGTAACATTACAATAACAACGGTAATAATAAATTAAATGAAACGGTTCATAAATAATTACAATTACAAGGTCCATAAACTAACATAGACATCTACACGGTCCATAAACTAAATCCATTCACGGATATAAACTAACATAAAATTTAACGGTCAATATAACTAAATAACATTACAGGTCATAACAACATAGACTACAACGTCATAACTAACATACATTACCGCCTAACTAACAAACATTACATTACACGGTCATCAAACTAAATCTACACCCCGGTCATAACTAATCATAAATTAACAATTACAGCGGTCAATAACTAAATTACACCGGTCCATAAACAACTTACATACTACGTATAAACTACCATAAATAACCAGGTCTCCATAAACTACAAAATTACACGGTCCATAAACTACATGTAACGTCATAAACTAACATTACAGGTCCCACTAAACTAACATACTTACACGGTCATAACAACATTACATTAAACGGTCCATAACTAAAACATTAACATCCAGTAAACCAATTACACGTCCTACTAACATTAATTACACGGTCATAAACTTACATACATTAAGGTCATAAACTAACATACGATTACAGGTCCATAAACTAACATTAGCATTCCAACGGTCGCAATAAACTAACATTGACATTAACGATGGTGATAGAACTAACATTACAATTACACGGTCCATAACTAACATTAAGCGTCTAAACTAACATTAATTACACGTCCATAAACGAACCTAACATTCAAGCGGTCGATAAACACATAACACGTCCAATAAACTAACAAACTTACGGTCATGTAAACTTAAAATAACGATTAAGGTCCAATAGACTAAATTAACACGGTCCATAAACTAACATTACAGAACGGTCCATAACTAACATTACACAGGTCCAGTAAACAAATAACATTACGGTCCATAAATTAACATACATTACACGGTCCATGAATCGTACATAAATAACTCAATAACTCACATAATGATCACGGCAACACTAATCATTTAAATTACAAACGGTCCATAAACTAACGATTAAGTTCAATACTAACATTGACATTCAATCGTCATAACTACAAATAAGCATTACAGGTGCCATAATCAACATTACACGTTCAAGTAAACTAACATTGAACATTAACGGTCATAAACTAACTAACATTTTTTATACACGGTCCCCCCATAACTAACTAAATTATAACAGGTCACATAAACTAACATTACATTACAATGACGGCCTCCAGTAAACTAACATACATACCGGTCCATTAAACTAAACATACAATTACATCGGTCATAAAACTAACATTGACACGTTAAGAAACCTACATTACATTACATCGGTCCATAAACTACATATACATTACCGGTCGATTACATTACTTACCGGTCCAAAACTAACATTAACAGTAATCGGTCATAAACAAAAATAACTTACCAGCGGTCGATAACTACATTACATTACACGGTCCTAAACTAACAAAACATTACCGGTCATAAGCTACATATACATTAAAACACGGTCCATAACTAAACATAAATTACGATCGGTACAGTAAAACACTAACATAACTTACACGGTCCATAAACAACATAAATTACAACGGTCCATAAACTAAATTAACATTACATCGGTCCATAACTAAATAACTTATACATGGCGTCCATAGAACTACATTCACATTCACAAAAGCGGTGCATATAACTAACATTCACTTACACACGTCGTAATACATTCATTCACCGGTCCATAAATAACCAACATTAAACGGTCAATAAACTAAAAGTATACACGGGTCATAAAACTAATCAAGACAGTTACATGGGTCCATAAAGACGCTAAACAACAATTAACATATATATCGCGGTACCATAAAACTTAACATTACAGGACGGATCCATAAACGTAACATTAGCATTAACTGGTTGCATAAGACTCATACATTGACACGGTCAGATAAACGAACATTACATTAACGAGTCCATAAATGCTTAACATTAACATTAACACGGTCCATAATACTACATTAGACAAACGGGTCAGCAAACTAACTTAGAGCTGTCCATAAAGCTAAGACAATAACATAACGGTCCATAAACTACATAACATTAGAGGATCCATAAAGTAACATAACCATTAACACGGTCAGTAAACTAAATAACATATGCACGGTCATAAATAAAACATAACATAAGACACACACAAACAACACCACCAACCGCACGTCCATAACTAACATACTACGGTCATAAACTAACAATTAACACGGTCCATAAACTATAAATTAACGCGTTTCCAATAGAACTACATAACATTTACATCGGTCGCGTAACTAACATTACATTACACGGCATAAACTAACATTAACATTACACGGTCCTAAATAACATTACATGCGGTCCACAAACATAACATTACCGGGTCCTATAATCCTAACAATACATTACACGGTCCATAAACGTGAACATTACATTACAGCGGTCCATAAACTAACATTACAGCCGTCATAAAATACAATTACACGGTCATAAACTAACATCAATTACAACACGGTCATAAACTAACATAGACTAACATCGGTCCATCAACTTAACATAACATTTACAACGGTCCAATAAACTAAACTAAATTACAGTTACAAGCGGTCTAAGACTACATTACAGTCGGGTCTAAACTACATTACAATTAAGCGGTCCATAAAGCTATACATTAGCATGTACACGATGCATAAACTAACATTTATTACATCGCGTCTCATAACTAACCTTACAAGATTACAGGGTGCATAAACTACGATACATTGATCATAAAAGTACGGTCCATTATAAGTACATTAGCACCGGTCATAAACTAATGATTAGAAATTACACGGTCATAATACAGAACATAACAGATTTACACAGTCATAACTAACCGAGTAACATATCTCGTCGGGTCTTAAAGACTAACATTTACATTACAGGTTCCATAAACTACATTATTATCGTGTCATCGACTAAGTCATACATAAATACCGGTAGCAGATAAACTAACATTACGGTCATAAACTAGACATATTTACATGCGTCCATAAACTCAACATAACATTAACCGGTCCGTAAACTACATAAATTACACGGTCCATTAACTAGAATTAAACAATTACATCAGACGGGTCCAGTAAATAACATTACATTACAGCGGTCCATAACTAACTTGACAACGTCCATAATACTAACCTTACAGTTACAACGGTCCATACATAACTAACATAACTATTATAACGGTCCATAAACTAACATTGACTTAACGGTCCATGAAACTATAATAATCGGTATCAGATAACATTACACGGTCCAAAATCTAACATTACATTCGGCCATAAACTAAATACATCAAGGTCCCATAAACTAAGAATTAGCATTACACGGTCATAAACGTAGCATTAACCAGTCATAAACTGACATTACACGCGGTATATACTATATTCATTACACGGTCATAAACTAACATACATTACACGGTCATTAAACTAAATAAAATTACACGGTCCATAAACTAACTAAAATTACACGGTCCATAAACAACAATAATTAAAATGACGGTCCATAAACTCAATAACTGACAACGGTCCATAACTAACATTACATCGGTCCATGATCAACGTGAAATTACATTGACACGTCCATAAACTAATACTATTTACAACGGTCAATAAACTAATTTAGTACGGTCATAAAGCTAACATCAGCATTACTCGGTCGCATAAACTGACATTACATTACAGACGGTCCATTAAAACTAATTAATTAACACGGTACATAATAACTAACATTACAGTTACCACGGTCATCGAAACTACATCTACATTACTCGGTCAAAACTAAACATAAAATTACGGTCATAACTAAATACACGGGTCATAAATCTAACGTGTTACACGGTCATAAACTACATAAATTAATCGGTCATAAACTAAGCTAAACATTACAGGTCCATATCTACATAACATTAAAAATTACAGTACGGTCAAGTAACTAACATTACAGCGGTCCATATACTAACCATAAACATTGACTTATCGACGGTCACTAAACTAACATAAGAACGGTCCTAAACTAAATATACATTAACGGTCATAAACTAACATTATTACAATCGGTCCATCAACTAACATTGAGCATTACGACGGTCCAAATCTAACATTACATGTAGACGGTACATAACTATACATCCTGTACAAACGTCCAATAACCTAACATTACAGACGGTCCACTAAACTAACATACATTACACCGTCATAAGACTAAACATATACATTACACAGCGGTCGATAACTAACATACACATTCCAATGACGCCGATAAACTAAACATTATACATTCAGACGTACGTCATATAACTAAACATTCGACACGGTCATTAAAACTAAACATCGACATTGACCGCGTGTCTACTCAGCATTAACATTGAAAACACGGTCCATGAGACGTAACATAACAGTTAA
>NW_019945924.1:32333-37368 GCF_002910315.2 Salvelinus sp. IW2-2015 | reverse complement strand
CTTTCTATGCAAATCCAGCAGAGGGTTAAACACAGTCATTATTTCTATAGGACATCCAGCAGAGGTTAAACACAGTCTATTATTTCTTAGGACATCAGCAGAGGGTTAAACACAGTCTAGTATTTCTATAGGACATCAGCAAGGGTTAACAGTCTTATTTCTATAGGACATCCAGCAGAGGGTTAAACAGTCTATTATTTCTAAGGACATCCAGGCAGAGGGTTAAACAGTCTATTATTTCTATAGGACATCCAGCAGAGGGTTAAACACAGTCTATTATTTCTATAGAAATCCAGCAGAGGGTTAACACAGTCTATTATTTCTATAGGGTATCCAGCAGAGGGTTAAACAGTCTATTATTTCTATAGGACATCCAGCAGAGGTTAAACAGTCTATTATTTCTATAGACATCCAGCAGAGGGTTAAACACAGTCTATTATTTCTATAGGACATCCAGCAGAGGTTAAACACAGTCTATTTTTCTATAGGTACTCAGCAGAGGGTTAAACACAGTCTATTATTCTATAGACATCCAGCAGAGGGTTAAACACAGTCTATTATTTATATAGGTATCCAGCGAGGTTAAACACAGTCTATTATTTCTATAGGTATCCAGCAGAGGTTAAACACAGTCTATTATTTCTATAGGAATCCAGCAGAGGGTTAAACACAGTCTATTATTTCTATAGGACATCCAGCAGAGGGTTAAACACAGTCTATTATTTCTATAGGAATCCAGCAGAGGGTTAAACACAGTCTATTATTTCTATAGGACATCAGCAGAGGGTTAAAACACAGTCTATTATTTCTACAGGACATCCAGCAGAGGGTTAAACACAGTCTATTATTTCTACAGGACATCCAGCAGAGGGTTAAACACAGTCTATTATTTCTATAGGACATCCAGCAGAGGTTAAACACAGTCTATTATTTCTACAGGACATCCGCAGAGGGTTAAACACAGTCTATTATTCTATAGGGTATCCAGCAGAGGGTTAAACAAGTCTATTATTTCTATAGGTATCCAGCAGAGGGTTAAACACAGTCTATTATTTTCTATAGGAAATCCGCAGAGGGTTAAACACAGTCTATTATTTCTATAGGACATCCAGCAGAGGTTAAACACAGTCTATTATTTCTATAGGGTATCCAGCAGGGGTTAACACAGTCTATTATTTCTATAGGACAATCCAGCAGAGGGTTAAACCACAGTTATTATTTTATAGGAATCCAGCAGAGGGTTAAACACAGTCTATTATTCCTATAGGTATCCAGAATAGACTGTGTTTAACCCTCTGCTGGATTTCCTGGAGGCAGAATGTGTTTAACGTTAGGCGATATCTAATCAATGGAAGATGGAATTAGAATGATGAAATTAAAAGTAACGGAGAAGGACGGGCTACAACGACCAAGAGCCAACAGGTCAGCTGCTACTTAATATTCTGAATAGAGTTGTTGTTATGTTTCACTCTTGGGTGATAAAATGCATGCAACGCAGCCTTAATTATCCTATCTAGCTAACGTTAGATTATGTGTCACTGTCTGACATGGAGCACCAGTAGAATACTGAAGCGGACTACAGCAGATGTCAACCTGATGTGTTTCATGAGTCAAGGAGAGGTGGAGGAGGTGTAACGCCAAGCTCCAGGGGGTTATACACTTAGACAGCAGAGGCAGCAGGTGTTGTTTAGTGAGGTCTCTGCTAGTCTGATTAGCAGTCAGATGCATGTTGCATGATACGTAAAATGGCGATGCATGATACGTAAAATGGCGATCGATGTATGATACGTAAAATTGCGCCAGAGGGGAAGGCTGCCATCTTATTGGCTCTTAAAACCT
This sequence comes from Salvelinus sp. IW2-2015, assembly GCF_002910315.2. NCBI lineage: Eukaryota > Metazoa > Chordata > Actinopteri > Salmoniformes > Salmonidae > Salvelinus > Salvelinus sp. IW2-2015. Next base: position 35,529 of record NW_019945924.1, on the reverse strand, counting down.
CTTGGCGCACAGATCCGTTTAACGGGATAATGCAGAGCGCCAAATTTTTTAAAAATTACTAKAAATATTTATATTCATGAAATCACAAGTGAAATATACCAAAACACAGTTTAGCTTGTTGTTAATCCACCTGTCGTGTCAGAGTTTGAAAATATGRRRTACAGCGAAAGCAATCCAGGGGTTTGTGAGTTTATCYATCACTAGACAAAACATTACGAACAGCTAGCAGCAATGTAGATTGGTCACGAAAATCAGAAAAACAATATATTTAATCGCTTACCTTTGATGATCCCCGGATGTTTGCACTCATGAGACTCCCAGTTACACAATAAATGTTCCTTTTGTTCAATAAATATTATTTTTATATCTAAAAACCTCCATTTGGTTGGTGCGTTATGTTCAAAAATCAACATGCTCGAGCGGTCATGAAGGGCAGACGAAAATTCCAAATAGTATCCGTAAAGTTCGTAGAAACATGTCAAATGTAGTCCCTCCAAAAGCCAAAAATACCCCCCTGTCTACTGTCTCATCCCTATAAATTGGCACCCTATTTCCCCTATATAGTGCACTACTTTAGACCCAGGGCCCTATTTCCCTATATAGTGCTATTCCTTTCCCCCTTACATTCTGCCCTTACCCACGTTTGTTGTATGTGACCGCAATATATCATTCTGCTAGACCTTGTGTGTGATGCTGGTTGAACCAGATAACATTCTATATAGAGCTAGACCATATGTTGTTAATGTTGAGCTTTCCATTACATATAACATCTTTTTGTTAACCACGTGTATGTGACCAATAACATCTTCGCTTAACCATGGTGTATGTGGAACCATAAACATCTGCTAACCATGTGTATGTTGACTCGCATTAACATTTTTCTATATTGTGTATTGGACCTGAATAACATCTCCTAAACCATGTTGAATGTGACCAATAACATCTGCTTAACACGTGTATGTGGACAAATAACAATCTGTCTAACCCATCTCTGCTCGTATGTGCACCAATTTACATTCTGCCTAACCGTGTGTTACTGTAGACCTTAAACATCTTCTAACCGGTATGTAACCTGAATAACATATCTGCTAACCGTGTGTATGTTACGCAACTAACATACTGCCTAAACCGTGCTGTATGTAGAGACCAAATAACATCTGCTAACCGTGCTGTATGTGCACCCAATAACATACACACTCTGACCCGCTAACCCTGTGTCTACTGTCCACGGAACCGCTTAACCCATCAGTATGTCCAACCATGGCTCGTCACCTGGATGCCACAATAACATCCTGCACATACCATGCTGTATGTGCCACGCCCGAACATATCAGTCTGTGTAAACCCACGTGTATCGCATGACCAACTAAACATCTGACATATCTTAGACCATGTGTATGTGACCAAAAACAGTCTGCTATACCGTGAGTGTATGTGCCCCGAAGGATTTAACAATCTGGTCCTAATCTATGTGTATGGTGTACCTAATAAACATCCTACTAACCGTGTTTGTAGTAGGACCAAGAATCACTCGTGCGTAACACATGTGTATGTGGCGGACCAGAATAACATCTGTTAACCATGTGTATGTGACCAAGTAACATCTGCCTAACCGTAGGTGTATGTGGCCAGATAAACATTCTTGTTTAACACACGTGCTATGTGACCTAACATAACGATACTCTGCGGGACCCTAACCGTTAGGTCGTCACCATGTAGACCATACAACCATCCTGGCTTTATATTCAGCCGACTGTGTATGGTGACCTCAGAGAAACGAATCTATGGCATTAACCCACTCAGAGATGCAGCAATAGAAATACTGCAAGTAAGCCATGAGTGCTAATGTGTGATTGCCACCTATTAACATCTTCTAACCATGTGTAAGTGGGACCAATAACATCGGCTAAACCACGTTGTATTGACTCCTGAAGTAGACACTGCATAACCATGTGTATGCTCGACCGTAGTATAACACTGCTTAATACTCTAGCCCTAGCTATGTACATGTGACCCTTACCCTGTAACCCCATCTGCCTATAACGCCTAATAGTGCTGATTCTCGCAACCTACAGCTACAGCGACTCACGCGCCTCAACCCGTGTGATATATACGCCTGCAACAGCGAGTAAAAAACACTTAAACACCATGTGAACACAATTTTCATACACATCTCACGCCCAACCATCGAACACATCGCCTTACGAAATAGCTCTGGTAAGTGACAATAATCAATCTATATTTAACCCATTGTTGGTTACCCACCAACGAGTACACATCTCAGCTAGACCCACTGTGTTGATGTGAGCCACACCTAACATCTGCTCACACCATGTGCTCTCGTGACCAAATCAACACCTTGCTAACCATGTGTCACTCGTGACCAATAACATCTGCTAACCCTAGAATCTGTTAGTAGTGTACCACCGCATTCCACCTAACCACGAACAATCCTCGCACATATACACAGCGCCTGGCTGTTGGTATTGGGTACCAATAATAATACCATCCTGTCTTAATCACGGACGTCGTACTAGGATGAACCCAAGATAACAAGCCATGCTCTCTCTATCCGTGGTTCCGATATCAGACGATGACGAGGCTAGACCACCTCTGCTGACTCGGCATGCTGCGTACCGCGCAAGCACCAATCACCACTACGATGCTCAAACCAATTTGTTATATTGACGATAATAAACATTGCAATACATGCTCAGTGTATTGCCTGAACCAACCTAAAACATAAAAGATAAACATTCTTCTTAACCAGTTTTGTAATTGACCTATTATCTAACGATTTGTCATATTTTGATATATTTGAGTATGTTACGAGGGTATTGTGAATTTTGTCTGTTAGTGCATATCAACGTATACCCAGCGCTTTAGCTCAAAGGTATGTTCACTCCTTTCGGTGCGACATGACGGGATATGTGAAGAAGGACCCATTGGGACAGGCTGATGTTTTTTGAAGACGGTTCCGCGCTTACCGTCTCACGTGCAAAACATATTTTACATACTGTAGGTTTAAGAATTAACTTCTTGTGAATCCAACCACGGTGTCAGATTTAAAAAATGCTTTATAATAATGTAAATGTAAAGGTGGTGTGTGCATATGTATTCACCCCCTTTGCTATGAAGCCCTTAAATAAGATCTGGTGCAACCAATTACCTTCAGAATCACTTAATTAGTTAAATA
>NW_019945924.1:22833-29810 GCF_002910315.2 Salvelinus sp. IW2-2015 | reverse complement strand
TGTCACGTTCCTGACCTTTTTCTGTTAGTTTGTGTGTTAGTTGGTCAGGACGTGAGTTTGGGTGGGCATTCTATGTTATCTGTTTCTATGTTGGTTTAGGGTTGCCTGGTATGGCTCTTAATTAGAGGCAGGTGTTTTTGCGTTCCTCTGATTAAGAGTCATATTTAGGTAGGCTGTTCACAGTGTTTGTTTGTGGGTGGTTGTCTTCCGTGTCTGTGTCGTGTCGATACCATACGGGACTGTTTGGCTGTTCGTTTATTTTGATGTCTTCTGTCTCCTGTGTCGTTGAATGTATGTACCATACGGGACTGTTGGCTGTTCGTTTATTTTGATGTCGTCTGTTTCCTGTCCGTGAGTTTATGTTTAGTTATGTAAGTTTATGTTCAGGTTCGTCGACGTCGTTTCTTGTTTTGTAAATTTGAAAGTGTTTTGTGTTCGTGTTGCCATCGTCGTGTAAATAAAAGGATGGCTTATTTCCCTGAAGCTGCATTTTGGTCTGATGATCCTTCTCTCCTCTCCTCGTCTGAGGATGAGGAGAGCGACAGCCTTTACACAAATAATCAATCCTCAGGTTGTTTTTAACATAAATAATCGATAATATTTCAACCGGACGGTAAACTATTCAATAACAGAGATAAAGAAAATGTCGAGCTACAACTTTCGCGCGCATGAACTAATGGAAGGACTTACAGCTATCCACTGACGAGTTTTGATACATCTCGCTCATTTTTTCAGAAAAAGCTTGAAACTATGTTTAAAGACTGTTCACTCCTTGTGGAAGCCATTGGAAAAGGAATCTGGTTGATATCCCTTTATTAAATAAAGTCCACCTGTGTGCATTCTGAGTGTCACATGATCTGTCACATGTTCACATGATCTCAGTATGTATACACCTGTTCTGAATTACCCCAGAGTATGCAACACCAATAAGCAAGGGGCACCACTAAGCAAGTGTCGTGTCTTTGGCTATGCCGGATTAAGTGATATGACATGCTATTCTATAAAATCCTTTCTCTGTAATTAATATTACCTGATTAAGCTAATCATGTAAATGTAATTAACGAGAATGTCGGGGCACCARGAAAGACTGTTTATAGAGCTGTTATCTTCCGAATAAACTCTTAAAGATCTATAAATATTTTACAAAAATAGCAGTCAATTTTAAACTTCACCTTATTTCAGTCTTATCTGAAAGTTGTAAATTCTTGGTTATCTTCACGAACCCTGGCAAACAAGTTGAATCAGCAGTACACATTTTGGTTTAATTATTTATTTACTAAATACCTAACTAATCACACAGAATTACATATACACAGAATGCAAATTGTGTCATACAGAAAACGTCCCTGAGGGATGGAACCTGTATGACGACTGGTAACGCAAGGAGAAGGGGTTGGGCTTGAATGAAAGAGCGGGAAGACTGAAGAACAAAGGGAGAAGCTATGCTATTGTAAATAGTTTCATAGTTTAAAACCAATGTCTCTTCACATGGGCGGGGCCACTGAGTGAGAAAAGATTTAATCAGAGAGGCAACAAAGAGACCAAAGATAACCCTGAAAGAGCTGCAAAGCTCCACAGCGGAGATTGGAGTATCTGTCCATAGGACCCCTTTAAGCCATACACTCCACAGAGCTGGGCTTTACAGAAGAGTGTCCAGAAAAAAGCCATTGATTAAAGAAAAYAATAAGTAAACACATTTGTAATAAGCAAACATGTTTGGTGTTCACCAAAAGGCCCAAACATATGGAAGAATGTACTCTGGTCAGATGAGACTAAAATCTWGATTTTTGGCCATCAAGGACAACTCTAAATCTGGCGCAAACCCAACACCTCTCATCAGCCCAAGAACRRCATCCCCACAGTGAAGCATGGWGGTGGCAGCATCATGCTGTGGGGATGTTTTTCATTGGCAGGGAATCAGAAACTGTTCAGAGTTGAAGGAATGATGGATGGCGTTAAATACAGGGAAATTCTTGAGGGAAACCTGTTTCTATCTTCCAGAGATTTGAAAAGACTGGGATGGAGGTTCACCTTCCAGCAGGACAATAACCCTAAGCATACTGTTGAAGCAACATGTGAGTGGTTAAGGGGAAACATTTAAATGTCTTGGAATGGCCTAGTCAATCCCAGACCTCAATCCAAATGAGGGTCTGTGGTAGACTTAAAGATTGCTGTACACCAGCGGTACCCATCCAACTTGAAGAGCTTGAGCAGTTTTGCCTTGAAGAATGGCGAAAATTCAGGTGGCTAGATGTGCAAGCTTATAGAGACATACCAAAGAGAATTGCAGCTGTAATTGCTGCAAACGGTGGCTCTACAAAGTATTGACTTGGGGATTAATAGTTACGTATTCTCAAGTTTTCAGATTCTTATTTTTGTTTGTTTCACAATGAAACATATTTTACATCTTCAAAGTGTGCATGTTTGTGTAAATGAAATTATACAAACCCCCCCAAAAATCTATTTTAATTCCAGGTTGTAAGCCAACAAAATAGGAACAATGCCAAGGGGGTGAATACTTTCGCAAGCCACTGTATAGGTGGGGACACGGTCAATGAGAGCACCATCCAAAGTGCACTAAATTACCAAAAGTTTGTGGACCCTTGCTTGTCGAACATCTCATATAAAAATGATTAATGTGGAGTTGGTCCACCCTTTGCTGCTATAACAGTCTTCCACTCAAAAAATGAAAAGAAAGAAAAGTCAACTTTCCAATATTACGACCAGGAATACGACTTTCCCGAAATGGATCCTTTGTTCGGACCTCCACCCATGGGATGGGACATGGGATCTTATCCCAGAGGCCGACCCAAAACAACATGGTCGCCGCAGTAGAGGCTGAGCGAGCACACCATCCACCACTTCCGAGCATATTACTCGCCAATGTCCAATCTCTAGATAACAAGGTGGATGAAATTAGGGCCTTCCAGAAAGACATCAGAGATTGTAATATTCTCTGTTTCACGTACACATGGCTCACTCGGGATATGTTGTCAGAGTCGGTACAGCCACCCGGTTTCTTCATGCATCGACAGAAACAAACATCTCTCTGGTAACAAGATGAGCGGGGGTGTATGCCTTATGATTAACAACTCATGGTGTATTCACAACAACATACAGGAACTCAAGTCCTTTTGTTCACCTGACCTAGAATTCCTTACAATCAAATGCCGACCACATTATCTTCCAAGATAACTCTCTTCGATTATAGTCACAGCCGTGTATAAGTAAGCAGACACACTGGATCATTGCTACTCTAACTTCCGCGATGCATACAAAGCCCTACCCCTCCCTGCCTTCGGCAAATCTGACCATGACTCCATTTTGTGGCTCCCAGCTTATAGACAGAAACTAAAACAGGAAACGCCCGTGCTTAGGGCTATCTAACGCTGGTCTGACCAATCGGATTCCACGCTTCAAGATCTCTCCGATCACATGGACTGGGTGTCACGCCCTGACCTGAGATATCTCTGTTTTCTTTATATTTTGGTCAGGTCAGGGTGTGACTAGGGTGGGTACGTTAGTTTTGTATTGTCTAGGTTTTTTCGTATGTCTATGYTTTTTGTAGGTCTAGGTGATTTGTATGTCTATGGTGCCCTGATATGGTTCCCAATCAGAGGAAGCTGTTTATCATTGTCTCTAAATTGGGGATCATATTTAGCTAGCCATTTTCCTTTTGGTGTTCGTGGGTTCTTGTTCTATGTTTAGTTGCCTGTCTGCGCTACTCATATTAGCTTCACGGTTTGTTTTGTTATTTTGTTTGTTTGTTCAGTGTTCTTTCTTATATTAAAGAAGAATGTACACTTACCAGGCTGCGCCTTGGTCTCCTCCTTACAACGGCCGTGACACTGGGATATGTTCCGGATAGCCTCAGACAACAACATTGATGTATACGCTGACTGAGCGAGTTTGTGAGCGAGTTTATTAGCAAGTGCATCGGAGATGTCATACCCACTGTGACTATTAAAACCTTTCCTAACCAGAAACCGTGGATTGACGGCAGCATTCGCGCAAAACTGAAAGCGTGAACCATCGCTTTTAATCATGGCAAAGCGACTGGAAACATGATCGAATACAAACAGTGAAGCTATTCCCTTTGCAAAGCAATCAAACAAGCAAAGTGTCAGTATAGAGACAAAGTAGAGTCGCAATTCAACGGTTCAAACATGAGACGTATGTGGCAGGGTCTACAGTCAATCACGGATTACAAAAAGAAAACCAGCCCCGTCGCGGACGTCGGCGTCTTGCTCCCAGACAAATTAAACAACTTCTTTGCTCACTTTGAGGACAATACATGGCCACTGACGTGGCCAGCTACTAAAGCCTGTGGGATCTCCTCCTCCGTGGCTAACGTGAGTAAAACATTTAAACATGTTAACCCTCGCAAGGCTGCCGGCCCAGACGGCATCCCTAGCTGCGTCCTCAAATCATGCGCAGACCAGCTTGCTGGTATGTTTACGGACAAATTCAGTCAATCCCAGTCTGTCCCCACATGCTTCAAGATGGCCACCATTGTTCCCGTTCCAAAGAAATCTAAGGTAACTTAGCTAATCGCCCCAATGCACTCACTTCTGTCATCATGAAGTGCTTTGAGAGACTAGTCAAGGATCATATCACCTCCACCCTACCTGATACTCTAGACCCACTCCAATTTGCTTACTGCCCCAATAGGTCCACTGACGATTCAATTGCCGTCACACTGCCCACTGTCCTAACCCATCTGGACAAGACGAATACCTATGTAAGAATGCTGTTCATTGACTACAGCTCAGCATTTAACACCATAGTACCCTCCAAACTCGTCATTAAGCTCGAGACCCTGGGTCTCGACCCCGCCCTATGCAACTGGGTCCTGGACTTGAACAGGTGGTGAAGGTAGGAAACAACATCTTCATCCCACTGATCCTTAACACTGGGGCCCCACAAGGGTGCGTTCTCAGCCCTCTCCTGTTTTCCCTGTTCACCCATGACTGCGTGGCCATGATTCCAACTTAATCTTCAAGTTTGCAGACGACACTACAGTGGTAGGCTTGAGACGGCGAGAAGGCCTACAGGGAGGAGGTGAGGGCCCTCGGAGTGTGGTGTCAGGAAAATAACCTCACACTCAACATCAACAAAACAAAGGAGATGATCGTGGACTGCATGATAAACCAGAGGGAGCACCCCCCCATGCACGTCGATGGGACAGCAGTGGAGGTGGAAAGTTTTAAGTTCCTTGGCGTACACATCACGAACAAACTGAAATTGTCCACCCACATGGACAGCGTGGTGAAGAAGGCACAACTGTGCCTCTTCAACCTCAGGAGGCTGAAGAAATGTGGCTTGTCACCTAYAACACTCACAAACTTTTACAGATGCATAATCGAGAGCAACCTGTCGGGCTGTATCACCGTCTGGTATGGCAACAGCACCGCCCTCATCCGCTAGGCTCTCCAGAGGGTGGTGCGGTCTGCACAACACATCACCGGGGGCAAACTACCTGCCCTCAAGGACACCTACAGCACCCGATGTCACAGGAAGGCCAAAAAGATCATCAAGGACAACAACCACCCGAGCCACTGCCTGTTCACCCCACTATCATCCAGAAGGTGAGGTCAGTAAAGCTGGGCCCGAGAGACTGAAAAACAGCTTCTATCTCAAGGCCATCAGACTGTTAAAAAGCCATCACTAACAGAGTGGCTGCTGCCAACATACAGACTCAAATCTCTGGCCACTTTAATAAATGGACTTAATAATAAAGGTATCACTAGTCACTTTAAATAACGCCACTTTAATAATGTTTACATACCCTACATTACTCATCTCATATGTATATACTGTATTCTATAGCATCTACTGCATCTTGCCTATGCTGCGCGACCATCGSCAATCCATATATTTATATGTACATATTCTTATTCATTCCTTTACACTTGTGTGTATAAGGTAGTTGTTGTGAAATTGTTACTTGTTAGATATTACTGCATGGTCGGAACTAGAAGGACAAGCATTTCGCTACACTCGCATTAACATCTGCTAACCATGTGTCTGACCAATAACATTTMATTTGTTTGTCTGCCAGAGATATACAAATAGATGACTAATTTAGGGTCAGGCATGCAACTCATAGTGGAAATGTATATATGTTTWATTTTTTATCTCAGCGTAAAATGTGTATTTTGGCCTAAGCCACATCTATAACCAAAAGCTGCCATATTTAGAGAACATGAATCCACATGATTTGACATATATAGGCAACCATCACCCTTTTCTTAACACATGAAGACGTTGTAATCAGCCATGTCATGGTCCTCATCCGTATGTCAAGAAGGTCCATACTTGACATCAAACTGTATACGTTGATATGTAACAGACCAAGCCCTCTACATCAAATCAAATCCAATGTTATTGGTCACATACACATGGTTAGCAGATGTTATTGGTCACATACACATGGTTAGCAGATGTTATTGGTCACATGGTTAACAGATGTTAATGGTCACATACACATGGTTAGCAGATGTTATTGGTCACATACCATGGTTAGCAGATGTTATGGTCACATGGTTAGCAGATGTTATTGGTCACATACACATGGTTAGAAGATGTTACTGGTCACATACACATGGATAGCAGATGTTATTGGTCACATACACATGGTAGCAGATGTTATTGGTCACATACACATGGTTAGCAGATGTTTTGGTCCACATGGTTGAACAGATGTTAATGGTCACATACACATGGTTAGCAGATGTTATGGTCACATACACATGGTTAGCAGATGTTATTGGTCACATGGTTTAGCAGATGTTTATTGGTCACATACACATGGTTAGCAAGATTATTGTCACATACAGTTTAGCGGATGTTATTGGTCACATACACATGGTTAGCAGACTTCCGGCGCCGAAAAGAGATGGCTGCCTCGCTTCGTGCTCCTTGGAAAATATGCAGTATTTTGTTTTTTACGTGTTATTTCTTACAAGTACGGTACC
>NW_019945924.1:12134-15437 GCF_002910315.2 Salvelinus sp. IW2-2015 | reverse complement strand
GGACTGGGACAAACTATTTATCATTATTCATCAATCTGCAGTTCTCAAAACATTATTCCTTTTGCTTTTAGAGAGCACGTCTTGACCATGTAGTTTACAGGCTTACCCCCAAAAACCTCCTTCATAAATATATGTAATTTACCACACTGCCATCTGCTTTGTTACCAGTGCCCCCTTCAACACTCATCACTGTGACCTTTACACCCTGGTGAACTGTGACCTTTACACCCTGGTCAACTGGCTTTTTTACACACACAACTCCAGAACCACTGATTTACCAGTTGACTTACCAGTTCCCCCTTAGCTCAGCTCACTCCTCAACATCTCCACTACCAATGTCAATCTGCAGTCTTGTAGAGGCTGTGTATTGCACTAGTCATTACAAAACCAACACTTCCAGTTTTCATTCATTCCAGTTTTCTGCCACCAATGAACTGCAAAAGACCTACAAACTAACAACATTAATTCCACCAAACTCCTCCTGGAGTAATGTATCTGATAACCATTAAGTCTACTGCTCTCTGAGTAATGTCCTTAACCATTATGTCACTGCTATCTGAGTAATGTACTGATATCATTAAGATCACTGCTACTGAGTAATGTACCTGATACCATGTAAGTCTACTGCTACTCTGAGTAATGTACCTGAATAATCCATTAGGTCTACTGCTATCTGAGTAATGTACCTGATAACCATTAAGTCTACTGCTCTCTTTGAGTAATGTACCTGTGTATCATTAAGTCTTACTGCTATCTGAGTAATGTACCTGATAATCATAGGTCTACTGCTATCTGAGTAATGTACCTGATAACCATTAAGTCTACTGCTCTCTGAGTAATGCTACCTGTGCATCATTAAGTCTACTGCTATCTGAGTAATGTACCTATATCATTAAAGTCTACTGCTATCTGAGTAAGTACCTGATAACCATTAAGTCTACTGCTCTCTGAGTAATGTACCTGGTGGATCATTAAGTCTGTCTACTGCTATCTGAGTAATGTACCTGATAACCATTAAGTCTACTGCTCTCTGAGTAATGTACCTGCGTATCATTAAGTCTACTACTCTCTGAGTAATGTACCTGCGTATCATTAAGTCTACTGCTCTCTGAGTAATGTACCTGATAACCATTAAGTCTACTGCTCTCTGAGTAATGTACCTGCGTATCATTAAGTCTACTGCTCTCTGAGTAATGTACCTGCGTATCATTAAGTCTAATGCTCTCTGAGTAATGTACCTGCGTATCATTAAGTCTGCTATGTTCCCTTGGTATTTCTGCTCTAACCCAATTTGCAAGTGGCTGAATCTCATCGGATCTCACCAGAGAAATCACCTGAGTGCGTGAAACAGCACTCCTCTGTCTCAGTTTGTGTAGCCAATGTATTTGATGTTTTCTGGACCAAAATAGTATGACATGTTGGCACTGTAGCATTTGATTGACTGATGCCAGCAAGCATTTGGCCTCTAATAAAAAAAGTATAAAATAATTAGACCATCAGCATTGAGCTGAGCTCAACTGTGGGTTGTCCTGGCACATCAAAACGCCTCCCAAGGGAGGCCAGTTTGGATTTGGCTCCAGACCAATCAAATCCCTTCCTTTGCAAAACGTCATTGCAAGCTTGGCACACCTGTATTTGGGGAATTGTTTTTACCATTCTCCAGATCTGTGCCTCGACACAATCCTGTCTCGGCGCTCTATGGACAATTCCTTTGACCACATGGCTTGGTTTTTGCTCTGACTTGCACTGTATAGACAGGTGTGTACCTTATGTAGAAAGGTGTGTGCCTTTTCAAATCATGTCCAATCATTTTAATTTACCACAGGTGCACTCCAATCAAGTTGTACAAAACATCTCAAGGATGATCAATGGAAACAGGATGCACCTGAGCTCTATTTCGAGTCTCATAACAAAGGGTCTGAATACTTATGTAAATAAGGTATTAATATATATATATATATATTTATAAATAACATTCTGAAAAATTGTTTTCGCTTTATAATCATGGGTTATTGTATGTATATTGATGAGTAATATAATGAATTTAATCAATTTTAGAATTAGGCTATAATATAACAAAATGTGGAAAAAGTCAAGGGGTCTGAATACTTTCCGAGTGCACTGTATATAGGTTTGTTGATTTTATGATTTTTAAACGTTTAAGTTGAAATGGTGCTGGAATAGCTGAAGAAGTTGTKTTTGTGCTGACTGCGGTAACTCAGTAGTTGTTTATTAAACTGTTGAAAACATGAACTTGCTTGACCATGCTGCAGGTCATGTAAATGTTTTTTTATACATGCAATATTTGCTTTGTGGACTCCACCTGACAGATGTTCCTCTCTGGATATTGTGATGAAACAAACGTGGGTGTAGGTGATGTGTATTTTTGTTGTCTCAACCTTATTGTATACCACGGTTGCAGATGAACTAATGGGTTATAAAGCCAACTACACAATTATCATAACATAGGATGTAATATGCATTTTTTTACTGTCTTCCTCAGTGATATGACCCACGCACCACTATTTGCATTTGTATTTGATTTATTATGGATCCCCGTTAGTTTCTGCCAAGGCAGCAGCTACTCTTCCTGGGGTTTATTATGGATCCCCGTTAGTTCCTGCCAAGGCAGCAGCTACTCTTCCTGGGGTTTATTATGGATCCCCGTTAGTTCCTGTAAAGGCAGCACCAGCAGCAGCTACTCTTCCTGGGGTTTATTATGGATCCCATTAGTTCTGCAAGGCAGCAGCTACTCTTCTGGGGTTTATTATGGATCCCATTAGTTCCTGCCAAGGCAGCAGCTACTCTTCCTGGGTTTATTATGGATCCCCATTAGTTCCTGCCAAGGCAGCAGCTACTCTTCCTGGGGTTTATTATGGATCCCCATTAGTTCCTGCAAGGCAGCAGCTACTCTTCCTGGGGTTTATATGGATCCCCATTAGTTCCTCCAAGGCAGCAGCTACTCTTCCTGGGGTTTATTAGTGATCCATTAGTTCCTGCCAAGGCAGCAGCTACTCTTCCTGGGGTTTATTATGGATCCCCATGTATTCCTGCAAACAGCAGCTACTCTTCCTGGGTTTATTATGGATCCCCATATTCCTGCCAAGGCGCAGCTACTCTTCCTGGTTTTTATGGATCCCATTAGTTCCTGCCAAGGCAGCAGCTACTCTTCCTGGGGTTTATTATGGATCCCCATTAGTTCCTGCCAAGGCAGCAGCTACTCTTCCTGGTTATTATGGATCCCATTAGTTCCTGCCAAGGCAGCAGCTACTCTTCCTGGGGTTTATTATGGATCCCATTGTA
>NW_019945924.1:5593-10261 GCF_002910315.2 Salvelinus sp. IW2-2015 | reverse complement strand
AATACTCTTCCTGGGGTTTATTAAGGATCCCATAGTTCCTGCCAAGGCAGAGCTACTCCCTGGGGTTTATTATGGATCCCCATTAGTTCCTGCCAAGGCAGCAGCTACTCTTCCTGGGTTTATTATGGATCCCATTAGTTCCTGCCAAGGCAGCAGCTACTCTTCCTGGGGTTATTATGGATCCCCATTAGTTCCTGCCAAGGCAGCAGCACTCTTCCTGGGGTTTATTATGGATCCCCATTAGTTCCTGCCAAGGCAGCAGCTACTCTTCCTGGGTTTTTATGGATCCCCATTAGTTCCTGTCCAAGGCAGCAGCTACTCTTCCTGGGGTTTATTATGGATCCCCATTAGTTCCTGCCAAGGCAGAGCTACTCTTCCTGGGGTTTATTATGGATCCCCATTAGTTCCTGCCAAGGCAGCAGCTACTCTTCCTGGGTTTATTATGGATCCCCATTAGTTCCTGCAAGGCAGCAGCTACTCTTCCTGGGTTTATTATGGATCCCCATTAGTTCCTGCCAAGGCAGCAGCTACTCTTCCTGGGGTTATTATGGACCCCATTAGTTCCTGCCAAGCAGCAGCTACTCTTCCTGGGGTTTATTATGGATCCCCATTAGTTCCTGCAAGGCAGCAGCTACTCTTCCTGGGGTTATTATGGATCCCATTAGTTCCTGCCAAGGCAGAGCTACTCTTCCTGGGGTTTATATGGATCCCATTAGTTCCTGCCAAGGCAGCAGCTACTCTTCCTGGGGTTTATTAGGATCCCATTAGTTCCTGCAAGGCAGCAGCTACTCCCTGGTTTATTATGGATCCCATTAGTTCCTGCCAAGGCAGCAGCTACTCTCCTGGGGTTTATTATGGATCTCATAGTTTCTGCAAGGCAGCAGCTACTCTTCCTGGGGTTTATTATGGATCCCCATAGTTCCTGCAAGGAGCGCTACTCTTCCTGGGGTTTATTATGGATCCCCATTAGTTCCTGCAAGGAGCAGCTACTCTTCCTGGGGTTTATTATGGATCCCCATTAGTTCCTGCCAAGCAGCAGCTACTCTTCCTGGGGTTTATTATGGATCCCCATTAGTTCCTGCCAAGGCAGACTACTCTTCCTGGGGTTTATTATGGATCCCATTAGTTCCTGCCAAGGCAGCAGCTACTCTTCCTGGGTTTATTATGGATCCCATTAGTTCCTGCAAGGCAGCAGCTACTCTTCCTGGGGTTTATTTGGATCCCATTAGTTCCTGCCAAGGCAGCAGCTACTCTTCCTGGGGTTATTATGGATCCCCATTAGTTCCTGCCAAGGCCAGCTACTCTCTGGGGTTTATTTGGATCCCATTAGTTCCTGCCAAGGCAGCAGCTACTCTTCCTGGGTTTATTTGGGTCCCCATTAGTTCCTGCCAAGGCAGCAGCTACTCTTCCTGGGGTTTATTATGGATCCCCTTAGTTTCTGCCAAGCAGCAGCTACTTCGTTCCTGCCAAGGCAGCAGCTACTCTTCCTGGGGTTTATTATGGATCCCCATTAGTTCCTGCCAAGGCAGCAGCTACTCTTCCTGAGGTTTATTATGGATCCCCATTAGTTCCTGCCAAGGCAGCATTTACTCTTCCTGGGGTTTATTATGGATCCTCATTAGTTCCTGCCAAGGCAGCAGCTACTCTTCCTGGGGTTTATTAGGGATCCTCATTACTTCCTGCCAAAGCAGCAGCTACTCTTCCTAGGGTTTATTAGGGAACCTCATTTGTTCCTGCCAAGGCAGCAGCTACTCTTCCTGTGGGTTCATTAGGGATCCTCATTAGTTCCTGCCAAGGCAGCAGCTACTCTTCCTGGGTCCAAACACACCAACGCATCCATGTTACATATTAAACAACAGATAAAACAGTGAACTATACTTGTACTGAATGAGCTAAAGATAAAACAATACATCATATAACATCCCTACACCACCACATATCCACAACATGTTCAATACCACCATACAACAATATCACCATGTGTGCGTATGCGTGTGTCTGTACCTTTGTGTGTGTCTCTTCACAGTCCCCGCTGTTCCATAAGGTGTATTTTGATCTGTTTTTAAATCTGATTCTACTGCTGCATCATCATTTTAGCTACTGTTGTATCTATATGTTTTGACCATGACAGTCACCTCAACTTGCTCATTTTCCACATTATTCATTACGAGACTTAGCGAAGGTTATGGGTTTAGTGAATGATGTGTCCCAAATATAATGCTTTTAGTTTTGGAAATATTTATGAGTAACTTATTCCTTGCTACCCATTCCGAATCTAACTTTAGCTCTTGATTAAGTGTTGCAGTCATTTCAGTCTCTGTAGTAGCTAACATGTATAGTGTTGAGTCATCCACATGCATAGACACACGCATGGCTTTACTCAAAGCCAGTGATATGTCGTTAGTAAAGATTGAAAAAAGCAAGGGGCCTAAACAGCTGCCCTGGGGAATTCCTGCTTCTACCTGGATTATATTTGAGAGGCTTCCATTAAAGAACACCCTCTGTGTTCTGTTAGACAGGTAACTCTTTATCCACATTATAGCAGTGGGTGTAAAGCCTTAACACATACGTTTTCCCAGCAGCAGACTATGATCGATAACGTCAAAAGTTGCACTGAAGTCTAACAAAACAGCCCCCACAATAATTGTATCATCAATTTCTCTCAGCCAATCATCAGTCATGTGTGTAAGTGCTGTGCTTGTTGAATGTCTTTCCCTACCCGTGCTGAAAGTCTGTTGTCAATTAGTTTACTGTGAAATAGCATTGAATCTGGTCAGTTTACTGAGGGTTGGTAACAGGCTGATTGGTTGGCTATTTGAGTCAGTAAAGGGGGCTTTACTATTCTTGGGTAGCAGAATTACTTTAGCTTCCCTCCAGGCCTGAGGGCACACACTCTCTAGTAGGCTTAATTTGAATATGTGGCAAATAGGAGTGGCAATATCGTTTGCTATTATCCTCAGTAATTTTCCATCCAGATTGTCAGACCTCTGTGGCTTGTCATTGTTGATAGACAACAATAATAATTTCACCTCTTCCACACTGACTTCACGGAATTTAAAATTACAATTCTTGTCTTTCATAATTTGGTCAGATATCCTTGGATCCGTAGCGTCAGAGTTGATTGTGTGTCCTGTTCTCTGTTGTAATGTTATGCCTCTTGGTCAGGTCCTTATTATAACTGAGAATTGGTTCAACATTGACTTATCTGGTTAAATACAATACTTTGGACCACCCTGTTACCTATATAGTGCTTTAGACCAGGTCCCATAAGTATGCAGACGTTTTCCAGAAGGGACCTGGTTTGACAGTGTCCTCTCTGTCAAGCTAGACATCTGAAACTGTAATTAAGCCACCAGTTATGGTTTTGTTCTGTAGCTCAAACCCACAAAGAAACATCTGTTCCAACTAGCCAACCTCAGAGCTCTGAGCGTATTAGGGGGGAGAGATATAACAGTGAATACAATGTTCCCTCTGCCAATAGAAAAGAGAGTGAGTTCTGTTCACTGTAGGTTGTAGTTCTGTTCACTGTAGGCTGTAGTTCTGTTCACTGTAGGCTGTAGTTATGTTCACTGTAGGCTGTAGTTCTGTTCACTGTAGGCTGTAGTTNTGTTCACTGTAGGCTGTAGTTCTGTTCACTGTAGGCTGTAGTTCTGTTCACTGTAGGCTGTAGTTCTGTTCACTGTAGGTTATAGTTCTGTTCACTGTAGGCTGTAGTTCTGTTCACTGTAGGCTGTAGTTCTGTTCACTGTAGGCTGTAGTTCTGTTCACTGTAGGCTGTAGTTCTGTTCACTGCTGATTAAACACACAGAGTGGTTATAATGAGATCAACAGTATTTGGAGATTTTCCATCAACAAGTATTTACATTGGTTTCTCTGTTGTTGAAACACTGCCACTAACTGATGTTTCCTGATTCAATGTGTGATTGTTTATAGTGAAGCTACTATGCTGTAGTACTCCCCCTAATGACACCCTATTCCCTACAGGATGTAGTACATCCTCTAATGACACCCTATTACCTACAGGATGTAGTACTCCCCCTAATGACACCCTATTCCCTACAGGATGTAGTACTCCCCCTAATGACACCCTATTCCCTACAGGATGTAGTACTCCCCCTAATGACACGCAGTCTCCTTCACAACGCAGTCTCCTTCACAACGCAGTCTCCTTCACAACCCAGTCTCCTTCACAACGCAGTCTCTTTCAAAGCAGTTCCTTCACCCAAGCAAGTCTCTTCACCACTGTAGTCTCCTTCACCACGCAGTTCCTTCACAACGCAGTCTCCTTCACACCCAGTTCATTCACCCACCGCAGTCCTCCTTCACAATCAGTCTCCTTCACAAGCAGTCTCCTTCACAACGCAGTCTCCTTCACAAGCAGTCCTCCTTCACAACCCAGTCTCCTTCACGAACGCCAGGTCCTTCCACCAAGCATCTCTTCACCACGCAGTCTCTTCACCACGCAGTTCTCCTTACAACGCATCTCCTTTACAACGCAGGTCTCCTTCAAATGCAGTCTCCTTCACAATCGAGTCTCCTTCCCCAGCAGTCTCTTCACCAGCAGTCTTCTTCACAAAGCAGATCTCCTTCAACGCAGTCTCCTTCGCACCGCAAGTCTCCTTTCACAGCAGTCTCCTCCACACGCAGTCTCCTCCGCACCAGTTTCAC
>NW_019945924.1:0-3928 GCF_002910315.2 Salvelinus sp. IW2-2015 | reverse complement strand
TCTGTCTGTCTGTCTGTCTGTCTGTCTGTCTGTCTGTCTGTCTGTCTGTCTGTCTGTCTGTCTGTCTGTCTGTCTGTCTGTTTGTCTTTCTTCTTTCTTCTTGCTGAAAGTCCAGCATAGACCAGCATACAGTTTTTCACAGCATTGCAGTTCGATTTTTAGAAATGTTTGTTCCAATTGTTGGATATTCCCACTGAATGGATGAATGGGTTAAGTCCCTTGCTCAAGGGCACATTGACAGATGTGTCACCTAGTTGGCTCTGGGATATAAGCCAGCGACATTTCGGTTACTGGCCCAACACTTTTAACTGCTAGGCTACCTGCCGCCCAATACATGTAATGTATTGCCTTAAATAATTAAGCACTTTGATGCTCTTTTTGCTGATCACCAGTATCCAAAACACAAAAAAGGCTGGTCACCAGCAAAACCACAGTGAAGGCTGAACACTTAGGTCCTCTCCCTTCTCCCTCTGGAAACCTCAACTCTGTCAGTCCTCTCCTTCAGTCCTCTCCCTTCTCCCTCTGGACACCCCCACTCTGCCAATCCTCTTCTCCACCTCTACAGATAAAAACTGCTGTACCCACATTACTAAATATGTATTTTGATGGCTGAGCCAGTCCTCAGTTCTCTAAGCAGCTCCTCAGTTCTCTCCCTGAACATCTCCTCAGTTCTCTCCCTCTGAACATCTCCTCAGTTCTCTCTCCCTGAACATCTCCTCAGTCCTCTCCCTCTGAACAGCTCCTCAGTTCTCTCCCTCTGAGCATCTCCTCAGTTCTCTCCCTCTGAACATCTCCTCAGTTCTCTCTCCCTGAACAGCTTCTCAGTTCTCTCCCTGAACAGCTCCTCAGTTCTCTCCCTCTGAACAGCTCCTCAGTTCTCTCCCTCTGAACATCTCCTCAGTTCTCTCCCTCTGAACATCTCCTCAGTTCTCTCCCTGAACATCTCCTCAGTTCTCTCCCTCTGAACAGCTCCTCAGTTCTCTCCCTCTGAACATCTCCTCAGTTCTCTCCCTCTGAACATCTCCTCAGTTCTCTCTCCCTGAACAGCTCCTCAGTTCTCTCCCTGAACAACATCTCCTCAGTTTCTCTCCCTCTGAACAGCTCCTACAGTTCTCTTTGAAAGTCTACCTTAACACAGATACAACCACAAGCTTTAACTGTTATTATTCACTAGTCTAAGGTACAAATCCCAGAGTGAAACGTTTTCTATCATTCTAGCTTAATGTCGCTTCTCCGAGGGTTCAGAGCTGTGAAATGTCAAACAACATTTTGATTCCACAAAGCCTTTCAAGGTCCAACCCGAAGCCCTAACACTTGCTCAGTCTCTAATCTCTCTCCTGTCTATCTACTAACCCTGTGGCAGAATAATCTAGGCACTGTGTCTTCTCTCTTCGCTGTCTGTCCTTGACGGAAGACGCAGCTGAGTAGACAACTAGAACCCTAATGTTTCTTTGGTTATAAAGGGGCTGTAATACGATCTTGTCTCACACCTTTAAGCCCCCACATACCATCAGAATCAATGAAAGCTGAAAACCCTTCTGCAGGAACATCAATGAGTGCATAGATTCAGTCAGCACTTTATCTCATTAAAAACAACAGCTAATGTTTTTTTTTTTAACTGCATATGCACAACAGGAAACACAACACGAAACTCACAGTCTAGCACAACAACATGACGTCACGCAGTCCTACACAACATGACCTCAACCGGCTACCAACAACATGACCTCAACCAGTCTACACAACAACATGACCTCAACCAGTCTAGCGACAACAACATGACCTACCAGTCTAACCAACATGACGTCAACGCAGTCTACACAACATGACCTCAACCAGTCTACAACAACATGACCTCAACCAGTCCTGAACACAACATGGACTCAACAGTCTACACAACAAAGATGACCTCAACCAGACTTACACAACAACATGACCTCAGAGGAAGGGCACAACAACATGACCTCACCAGTCTACACAAAACTATCCGTACACAACATGACCTCAACAGTCTACAACAACATGACCTCATCTAGTCTACCACAACAATATGAACTCCCAGTATAGCACAATATGATCTCACCATTCTACAACAACATGACCGTCAACGCAGACTACACAACATGACCTCAACCAGTCTACAACAACATGACGCTCGAAGCCCAGTCTACACAACATACCTCGCAAACCATCTACACACATGAACCTCAACGTCTACACAATGAACCTGCAACCAGTCTACACAACATGACTAACCAAGTCCCTACACAACATGAACTCAACCATGCTACAACAACCATGACTCACCAGTCTACACAAATGAACCTAAACAGTCTACACAACATGACCTCGAACCAGTTCTACACAACAATGACTTCAACAGTCTACACAACATGACCTCAACGCAGTCTACACAACATGAAACCTCAACCCAGTCCTGAGGGCACAACAACATGACCCTCACCAGTCTAACCACAACATGACCCCTCAACCAGTCTACACAACATGACCTCAAACCAGTCCTAACAACATGACCTAACAGTCTAGCCACAACATGAACGGCTGCTCAATCCAGTTCTACACAATATGCCCTCAACCAGTCTACACACATGACCTAAAACCAGAACTACAACAAACATGACCTCAACCAGTCCTACACCCCACATGACCTTCAACCAGTCCACACAACATGAACCTCACCAGTCTACACAACAACATGACCTTGCAACCAGTCTACACAAGCTCACCAGCTACACAACAACATGAACCTCAACCAGTCTAACAAACTACATGACCTCAACCCAGTCTACACAAACAATGAACCTCACCAGTTCTACAGCAACATGAAACCTCAACCAGTCCTACATTTCAACAACATGACCTCCACCAGTCCTACACAACAAATGACGCGTCAACCAGTCTACACAACATTGACCTCAAACAAGTCCTACACAACATGACCTCAACCAGTCTACACAAACATGACCTAAACCAGTCTACACAACAACATGACTCAACCAGGATCTACACAAAACATGACTTCAAACCAGTCTACACAAACAACATTGACCTCAAACCGTCTACAACAACATGACCTCAACGGCAGTCACAAACATGAACCTCACCAGTCTACACAAACATGACCTCAAGCCAGTCTACACCACAACATACCCAGTCCACCAGTCTACACAACAACATGACCTCAACCAGTCTCACACAACCATGACCTCAAAGCGCCAGTCTAACACAACATGACCTCAAACCAGTCTAGGCACAACATGACCTCAACCAGTCTAACACAACATGACCCTCAACCAGTCTACACAACATGACCTCAAAACCAAGTCTACACAACAACATGACCTACCAGTCTACAACAACATGACCTCAACAAGTCATAACATGACCTCAAACAACCAGTCGTAACACACAACATGACCTCAACCATCTAAAACAACATGACCTCAACCAGTCTACAACAACAACATGACCTCAAACCAGTCTACAACTAACATAACCTCAACCAGTCTACCACAATTTCTCTATTATTCTTCAACCAGGTCTACACAACGCATGAACCTCAACCAGTCTAAACACAACATGACCTCAACCAGTCCCTACAAACAGGACATGACCGTCAATCCAGTCTACACAACAACAATGAACGCTCACGCAGATCTACACAAAAACAATGACCTCAACGCAGTCTAACACAACAACATGACCTCAACCAGACCTACACAACATGACCTCGGAAACCAGTTACACAACAGACTCAACCAGTATACACAACAACATGACCTCAACCAGTCTACCACAAACAACATGACGTCACAACCAGTCTATCACAAACAACATGACCTCACCAGTCCTACAACAACACTGACCTCATTTCCAGTCTAGGTCACAACAACATGACCTCAACCAG
>NW_019945923.1:30455-37373 GCF_002910315.2 Salvelinus sp. IW2-2015 | reverse complement strand
CGCCCGGACGGACGAGAGATTCTTTGTCTGTCTGTCTGTGCTCCGACTGAACGTGCATGCACGTGTGTGTGTGTATGTTGATCATTAAGTTGATGGCTGTTTTGGTCAGTATTAAAAATAGCCTTTTATCCATATTGCTGGACATTAAGCTGGATTGATTGTATATGTAACATTGTATGAAGTATTATACGTTATGAATAGGGTAAAGTTGAGAATGATAAACATTAAATCATCATTGTTCAGAGGGGCCATTAATGAATGTAACTCTCTCTCTCTCCTCCTCTCCTCTTCACTCTCACTCTCTCACACACACACACACACACACACACACACCACACACACAACCACACACACACACACACACACACACACACACAAACACACACGAGAGGTGTAGATGCTATTCACCCAGGTTATGGATTTTCTATCTTGAGAGACTTTGCTGCAGACTGTTTTGATGAACTGTCCATTCATCCTCCCCAGAAATGCTGCACAAGATGGGGGACAAAGTGTTGGCTACCTCACGCGCTATCACGCCTGGTATGATTAACATCTGCTATCTGAGCAGCTAACCGATCGCTGCAGCTCTACATGCCCATCTGTAAATAACCCACCCAATCTACCTACCTCATCCCATATTGTTTTTATTTAGTTTTGTCTCTATTGCACACAGCTTGTCCTCTACTTGCACATCAGCATCTGCTCTCTATCACTCCACGTTGTTAATCCTGCTAAAATTGTAATTATCGCAATTCCCTCTCCGCTCTCACTCGCTCACCTCTTCACTCTCGCGGTTACACGTCTCACCCATTTGCACAATTGTATATAGACTTTATTTTTTTTCTATTGTGTTATTGACTGTACGCTTGTTTATTCCATTTGTAACTCTGTGTTGTTGTTTGTGTCGCACTGCTTTGCTTTATCTTGTCCAGGTTATCTTGTCCAGGTCGCAGTTGTAAATGAGAACTTGTTCTCAACTCGCCTACCTGGTTAAATAAAGGTGAAATAAAAAAAACTAATTTAGTCTGTCTACATTTTTACATCAATGGACTCGATCACAAGTATTAACAAGCAACAGTGAAAATGTCCCCCTCCCCTTTGGGCCAATCAGTATAATAATAATTTTGTAAACGCTGGATCTTTATGGCAAGACGCATAATTCATCCTAAATCCGGGCCAGTGATGTCATCGATATCGCGTGTGACTAACGTACGAACAAATGGGACGGAGACAAATCGACAGTGTCCTCCTCCGATTGAATCTTAGAGGACAACAAGAAGACAAAATGTAAAAAGAAAAAAATGATTTTTTTGTGCCTCATGGTTGAGTATTGCTCTGTTCAAGTACGCAGTGAGTGTCAGTGGGCTGTGGGTGTCAGTGGGCTGTGGGTGTCAGTGGGCTGTGGGTGTCAGTGGGCTGTGGGTGTCAGTGGGCTGTGGGTGTCAGTGTCAGTGGGCTGTGGGTGTCAGTGGGCTGTGGGTGTCAGTGGGCTGACTGRGAACACAGAGACTCTGAGTTGAGGTCGGTGATACAGTAGTTTACTGTACTACTGCCAAGAGACAAGCTATAGGTGTAACTACCATAAAAGCCTCAAAGCCTACCAAATACACATAAATATAGGTTGTATTTACAATGGTGTTTGTTCTTCACTGGTTGCCCTTTTCTTGTGGCAACAGATCACAAATATTGCAGCTATAAAGGCACGTATGGTATTTCACCCAATAGATATGAGAGTTTATCTCTCTCTACCAGTGGTTCCAAAGAGAGAGGGAGATTTCTAGTCAGTTGTACAACTGAATGTATTCAACTGAAATGTGTCGTCCGCATTTAACCCAACCTCTCTGAATCAGAGAGGTTGGGGGGGGGCTGCCATAATCGACATCCACAGGGCCCGGGGAACAGTGGGTTAACAGCCTTGCTCAGGGCCCGGGGAACAGTGGGTTAACAGCCTTGCTCAGGGCCCGGGGAACAGTGGGTTAACAGCCTTGCTCAGCGGCAGAATGACAGATTTTTACCTTGTTGGCTCGGGGATTCCATCCACCAACCGTTTAAGTTATTATTATGTGGCTGGGTGACCCTAGGTGGTCCTCAAATCCGACAGCTCTCACAGTCTAATTTCAGAATTCGACATTCATCGATGTTTGTCAAAAGTCTGAAATTCTTACAAAAAAGTTGTGGTGAAACGTGAAATTACGAAATGTTTAAGTAAAGTTTAGGCATTAACTCTGAATGGTTAAGAGTAAAGGGTTAAACTAAAATCTCAAAAAAAACATACTTTCAATCATGATTTGAACTTGCAGGTACCGCCACCATCCCCGTCCACAGCAAAACTCAAACCCACTTGAAGGCAAGCAGCGCCACTGCCGTCCCTAGTGGACGGTTTCTACACCATCTCCCGAACATCTTCAGACGGAGTCGAATCTGACTTCTACCCGAGTGACGCTGCTGGGTGACCAGAGCGTTTTCTGAGGACGATGTTAGGGTAGGTAAGAGAGGTAAGAGGAGGGATTCATCACACACACACACAGTTTTCCTGTTATCTTAAAAGCAGTGGAGAAGTGAGGGATGGGGCGTTAGAGAGAATGCACACGCGCACACACACCCATCCACACACACACACACACACACACACACACACACACACACACACACACACAACAACACACACAACACACACACACACACATCACAACACCAACACACACACACAACACACCCACACACACACACCCCACACACACACAGCAGCACGCACACACACACACACACACACACACACACACACAACACAACACACACAGCACACTACCACACAACACACACTCTCCTAAGCGGTCAGTGTACACTAGCAGGAGAGAAGAGTGTGATTGGCTAATAACCAGGAAGATAACAATGTCTTCTACTGGAATGAAGAGAACGAGGAGGACGGGTTGTAAACGAAAATATGGAGGAGAGGGGAGAGAGAGGAGGGGGGAGAGAGAAAGAGAGGGGGAGAGAGAGGGGAGAGAGAAAGAGAGGAGGGAGAAGAGAGAGGGGGGGAGAGGAGAGGGGGGGAGAGAGAGAGGGGGGAGAGAGGGGGGGCAGAAAAGAGATCAGGGGTAGCAGAGAGGGGGGAGAGGAGGAGGGGAGAGAGAGAGAGAACAGTACAGGAGTGAACCATTTAATATAGGACAGTAACATGCAACAGGAAACAAAGAACATCGTCAAAGAACATAACACGTAGAAACAAGTTCCGTGCAGGGGTACAACACGAGGGCAGAGCATAGTATATCAAGGGAGGGTCGCAGGGTGGGTCGCAATGGAGCGCTCGTAATGAGTGGTAGACAGGGTGGGATATGAACGGGTCTGGCCGTCCGTCGAGCTGCGCAGAGAAGGAGGAGCGGCGAGGCGGGGCCAGTGGACAGAAAGTGATGGTGAGTTGTGTAAAAGTACGTGTGATGGTCATGGAGTTGATATGTGGATTGAGTGATTGATTAATTGGTTGACAGTTAGTCAGAGTCACAGAAATAGACTGATTGACTGAGATGACATGTTGGTTAACCGAAAGAGTGATTGATTGTCGTCAGTCAGTCACTAACTGACTGAGTGACCGACTGTCTGACTGATTGTATTGACCCTGTCTGATTGACTGACACTTGTAGGCTCGGCCCTAATCTACGTGTTCTCTGTCACATGGAATTGCATGACAAACTACCATAAAGGCCTAATGGGTGGAGTGCTGCAGAGATGCTTGTCCTTCTGGAAGGTTCCCCCATCTCCACAGAGGAACTCTGGAGCTCTGTCAGAGTGWCCATCGGGTTCTTGGTCACCTCCCTGACAAAGGTCCTTTTCCCCAGATTGSTCAGTTTGGCCCGGTGGCCATCTCTAGGAAGAGTCTTGTTCGTTCCAAACTTCTTCCATTTAAGAATGATGGAGGCCACTGTGTTCTTGGGGACCTTCAATGCTGCAGACATTGTTTGGTACCCTTCCCCAGATCTGTGCCTCGACACAATCCTGTCTCGGAGCTCTACGGACAATTCCTTCGACCTCATGGCTTGGTTTTTGCTCTGACATGCACTGTCAACTGTGGGACCTTATATAGACAGGTGTGTGCCTTTCCAAATCCTGTCCAATCAATTGAATTTACCACAGGTGGGCTCCAATCAAGTAGAAACATCTCAAGGATGATCAATGGAAGCAGGATGCACCTGAGCTCAATTTACAGTCTCACAGCAATGGGTCTGAATTATTTTTTATAGATTTACAAACATTTCTAAAAACCTGTTTTCACTTCYTCATTATGGGGTATTGTGCATAGAGGGGTGAGAAAAAATGAATAATTTAATCCATTTTATAATAAGGCTATA
Source organism: Salvelinus sp. IW2-2015 (assembly GCF_002910315.2). Lineage (NCBI taxonomy): Eukaryota > Metazoa > Chordata > Actinopteri > Salmoniformes > Salmonidae > Salvelinus > Salvelinus sp. IW2-2015. The sequence continues at coordinate 33,027 of NW_019945923.1, read as the reverse complement.
ACGTAACAAAATGTCAAAGGATCTGAAATACTTTCCCATAATGCACTGAAAATACACTTGTATTTAGAATTCCATTCAGACACTTCCTCATTCCCTTTTAAGGGAATTCTTAATAAGGGTTCTGTCTCTAATGTTTCTGCGTTGCATTCGCTCAAGTTGTAAAGTCTCAAATCTGTTTTATTTGACTGTCACTCTCTCTCTCTCAGTATATCATCTATGTTAATTCATTTAGCAGTGTATCGTATGTCATGCCATATGCCTCCAGTATTTATGCTGCAGTAGTTTATGTGTCAGGGGGACTAGGGTCAGTCTGTTATATCTGGAGTATTTCTCCTGTCTTATCCGGTGTCCTGTGTGAATTTAAGTATGCTCTCTCTAATTCTCTCTCTCTCTCTTTCTTTCTTTCTTTCTCTCTCTCTGAGGACCTGAGCCCTAGGACCATGCCTCAGTACTACCCGGCATGATGACTCCTTGCTGTCCCCAGTCCACCTGGCCGTGCTGCTGCTCCAGTTTCAACTGTTCTGCCTGCGGCTATGGAACCCTGACCTGTCCACCGGACGTGCTACCTGTCCCAGATSCTGGTCATTTATGAACATTTGAACATCTTGGCCATGTTCTGTTATAATCTCCACCCGGCACAGCCAGAAGAGGACTGGCCACCCCTCATAGCCTGGTTCCTCTCTAGGTTTCTTCCTAGGTTTAGGCCTTTCCAGGGAGTTTTTTCTAGCCACCGTGCTTCTACACCTGCATTGCTTGCTGTTTGGGGTTTTAGGCTGGGTTTCTGTACAGCACTTTGATATATCAGCTGATATAGGAAGGGCTATATAAATACATTTGATTTTGATGCATTACCAATGCAGCCATAGGCCAACAGTATTAAACCATTACTGGGTTTATGGGAATATTAAGTAGAGAAAAGCTAAACTCACAAATTGTTTAAACGTGTCAAAAACGAATCAACATATCAACTCAAACAGTCAGTAATTCAATCAGTCAGTCAGTTAGACAGTAATTCAGTCAGTCAGTCAGACAGACAGTCAGACAGACAGTCAGACAGACAGTAATTCAGTCAGTCAGTCAGTTAGACAGTAATTCCATCAGTCAGTCAGTCAGTCAGTCAGTCAGACAGACAGACAGTAATTCAGTCAGTCAGACAGTCAGTCAGTCAGTTAGACAGTCAGTCAGTCAGTCAGACAGTCAGTCAGACAGACAGTAATTCAGTCAGTCAGACAGACAGACAGTTATTGACTGAATGACTGTCAACCAGTATGTTCTCAATTTTTTTTTAAACTAATTTTTGTCCTTTAGACAATGTACACCAGGAAAACCATATACCAGATTTTGCTTTATGCCTTTTAAGTGATGCCATATACAATTGTTTAGTGCAAATCAACCTTTAGGTCCAATTAGGCCTCAGAAGATGAGCGTTACATTGTATTTTATTCATTTTAGCAACGTTGCTTGCAAAACGGTAGCAGTTGTTCCCATAGATAGACAGTACATGGTCGGCTCTATGTATCACTGACCCTGGATAAGTTAGCGACTGGGCTAACACAGATAAGCTTTTAGGTCAGTAATATTCTGTTTTTATTCAGATTTGGTGAGGTAAATAGAACTAGATAGGCGCTGGCTACAGTAGTTCGTTGTACCTAGGAGCTAGCTACAGTAGTTAGTTGTACCTAGGAGCTAGCTACAGTAGTTGTTCGTTGTACGCCTAGGAGCTAGCTACAGTAGTTGACCAGAGCATAATGTCTGTACCCTAGGAGCTAGCTACAGTAGTTATTGTACCTAGGAGCCTAGCTACAGTAGTTAGTTGTACCTAGGAGCTAGCTACGAGTAGTTAGGTGTACCTAGGAGCTAGCTACAGTAGTTAGTTGTACTCTAGGAGCTAGCTACAGTAGTAGTCGTTGTAAGACTAGGAGCTACGCTAACAGTAGTTAGTTGTACCTAGGAGCTGCTCAGATTTGTTTGTACCTAGGAGCTAGCTACAAGTAGTTGTTGTACCTAGCTGAGTACCTAGGAGTGCTAACAGTAGTTAGGTTGATAGCCTAGAGTAGCAATCCAGTAGTTAGTTGTACTAGGAAGCTACGTACTAGTAGTTAGTGGTACCTAGGAGCTAGCTACAGTAGTTAGTTGTACCTAGGAGCTAGCTACGTAGTTAGTGTTGTACCTAGGAGCTAGCTACAGTAGTTCGTTGACCTAGAGCTAGCTACAGAGTTAGTTTGTACCTAGGAGCTAGCTACAGTAGTTAGTTGTAACCCAGAGCTGCTACAGTGAGTTTATTATACTACTCTAGGTGGCTTACAAATGTTAACTGACTACTGCTAAACAAACTTAAAATGCGAAAATAACAGACGTGTTGCAAAAGTTCAAAAATGTTTGTCACCAGCTGGTTGTTTTGTTAGGTGTTTAGTCACCGTTACTGCTCTACGCGCATCTAATCTGCCGAGCGCCTTTCGGAGCTCCGCCACAGCAAGGCATTTGATTGGTTTGACATGTAGTCGCCAGCGGCCGTTTCAGGGAACGAGAGCCGGGTTGTTTCAGGGAAGCCAGGTGTTGAGTGTTCAGGGAA
>NW_019945923.1:20900-25153 GCF_002910315.2 Salvelinus sp. IW2-2015 | reverse complement strand
AGAGTGGACCGGCTGGAAGGGAGAGACAGTTGACGGAAGGAGACGATGGAGGGAGAGACAGTTGGACGGACTGGAGGGAGAGATCAGTTGGACGGATGGAGGGAGAGACAGTTGGACGGACTGGAGGGAGAGACAGATGTATGGACTGAGGGAGAGACAGATGTTGACTGGATGGAGAGATGATAAGTAAGGATTTCATGTTAAGGTCTCCTGTTGTATTCAGGGCATGTGACAAATACAATTTGATTTGATGGATGTATGGAATGAAGGGAGAGTTGGAGGAGGGAGGGAAGGAGGGAGGGAGGAAGGAAGGAGTGATTGATGGATTGGAGGGAGAGATGGATGTATGGAACAGAGGCGAGAGGGCATGGATGGAGAGAGAGATGGAAGGAGAGATGAAGATGGAAGATAGAGAGAGAGAGATGGAATGATAGAGAGAGATGGAAGGATAGAGAGAGAGATGGAATGATAGAGAGGAGAGATGGAAGGATAGAGAGAGAGAAAAATGGATGGAGAGAGAGAGAGATGGAATATAGAGAGAGAGAGAGAGATGGAATGATAGAGAGAGAGAGAGAGAGAAGGATAGAGAGAGAGAGAGAGATGGAAGGAGAAGAGAGCGAGAGAGAAAACAGAGGGATGGGGAAAGGAAGAGAGAGAGAGAAACAGAGGGATGGAAAGGAAGAGAGAGAGAGAGTGAATGGAGGGAGAAAATATCATTTTCCAGGTTGACCTTTTAGCAGTGGGCACTGTCTCAAATGACACCCTATTCCCTAAACCCTACATTGTGCACTACTTTTGCCCGGATCCCTATGGTCTATGTTCAGAAGTAGAGCTCTAAATAGCGAATAGTGTGTCCATTTGGGATGTAGACTGTGTTGTTTTTTTTCATTCCCCAGTAATTTGAGAGATAGTTCAAATTGTCATGTCAGAGTGAGAAATTCTGTTATTATCCCCAGGGGGATTCATGTGTGTCAGGGTGTGTGTGTGTGTGTGTGTGTGTGTCACTATGTGTGTCTGTGTCAGTGTATGTGTGTGTGTGTTGGTGTGTGAATGTCAGTGTGTGTGTGGGTGTGTGTGTGTCAGTGTATGTGTGTGTGTTGGTGTGTGTGAATGGCAGTGTGTGTGTGGGTGTGTGTGTCTGTGGTGTGTGTGACTGAGCTATATTCTGCTCCGGTGTCTCGTGATGCATTCTGCTGTCATTTCAGAGATGAGGCCTCACTACCTGAGAGAGAAAGAGTACTGATCCCTCCTACGTCTACAAAACACAGGGTTGAAACCCAAAGAAAGAGCAGGGAGCACCTCGAATCAATAACACAAGCGCACAATGATTAACACACGGGACGAGACCCATAATCATCTGCACAATACAGCACAGCACAGGTACTCACACGACCCACAAACATTGGAACAATAATCGACAGCCCAATGCAAACCAAAGGGCACATCTATACAATTACAATCAGGGAAATGGGGACCAGGTGTGCGTAAGGACATAGTTCTGGAGGGATCTGTGACAAGATGGAAGGAAACTTACCAAATAATTAGGCAACAACAAATTCAATCCCTTTTAGACAACTTCCTGGACAAAACGTTCCACAGTAATAGTGAAGGCGAAAACTTGGCACTAGGAAAGCCTAAACAGTATATTTGACCTCTCAGCTTCCCCATCAAATTAAAACATTTCAAAGAGAATGGTTTGATGAAGAATGCAAAAACCTAAAAAATAAATTGAGAAATTGATCCAACCAAAAACATAGAGACCCAGAAAACCTGAGCCTACACCTTCACTACGGTGAATCACTCAAACAATACAGACACCAGGGTGGATGACGTGGCAGCGGGATGGAACGACAGGGCCCTGATCGACCACTACCGTTGCAATCTGTGCGAGGACGTCCGTRGGGAGTTGACCACTCTGTCTACGGCGTGGTAGGCACAGCTTGTCCCATAAATTAATCACAAAAATTGCGGATTAGCTGATAACTACGAAACGAACATTCTGGATAACATAGAGAATCTGGAACTATTTATTGATCAGTATTTGAAAAAGAAACGGATACATGGAAGCGAACAAGAGAAGACCTTTCCTCGAGCTCTGCGAGCGAAACGGGAGGAAAGCCGCCGTCTAAAATTCCAAACTTAACATTGGAGGGGGACGTTTTTTTAACTAAGTCTCCAGAAGAGAGAGCAGTTAAAAACACTTGATCTGTTGCCTGGGCTACTGGGGGAGGTTGAGGCCTTTTAAAAACAGGAATGGATTACACTAATAAAAAATTTAATACGAGCGGAAAATAAGATATTGAAACTACCGCGGGCTCCCTAAAAGACACTAGAGAGAGGCTACAGTATGAAAATAAAACAACGAAAGCCGAATTACTTAAATTATTATTATTATTATTATTAAATTATTTATTATTAAAGTGCAGACGTATGAAGTGTAATAATATTATTATAAAGTGAATAAAGGAGGATGAAAATGAGAAACTATCAGTCAATGGAGGAAAAAGTCAAGGTGTTCATGAAACGTAATCTCAAAATGACGGACGAACAGGTGGAAACAATTGATTTTAAAAGAGCTCACTGGTGGCAGAGCAGAGGGAAGGCCCTGTCCGATCGTAGCTATGCTAAGCCCACTACACCCCATTTTTTATTAATGAACAATTTCCTCTTGAAATCGTGGAGAGACYACGTGCCCTGTACCCCACTCCAAAGGCTCCGGGGCAGAGAAGCAGAATGTTCGTCTAGTGATAAACTATATGTAAATAATCAAATGTTCAATGACTTGAAGATTACAACGTGGCTGTGAGTGATAGCTACCTCCTGTCGTCCTGTCCCTGATACATTTTTGCACCCTACACAGTACAAATATGGATTCATTGGTTTCTTACAAAACCTTTTTTATTTTTTWATTTTTTTATTCATGGAAACGTGGACTATGTGGACTTAAAATAAGGAGGGATTTATGGTTATGCAGGTATGATGAACTTATCCTTTTTCTATTTCGGACTCTTTGGACCAAATCAAATGTTATTTGTCACATACAGATGGTTAGCAGATGTTAATGCGAGTATAGCGAAATGCTTGTGCTTCTAGTTCCAACAATGCAGTAATATCCAACGAGTAATCTAACCTAACAATTTCACAACAATTAACTTATACACACAAGTGTAAAGGAATGAATAAGAATATGTACATAAGAAACATATATGAATGAGTGACGTTTTAGAACGGTACAGGCAAGATGCAGTAGATGGTATAGAGTATAGTAAATACATATGAGATGAGTAATGTAGGGTATGTAAACATTATATGAAGTGGCATTGTTTAAAGTGGCTAGTGATACATTACATCAAGATGGCAAGATGCAGTAGATGGTATAGAGTATATACATATGAGATGAGTAATGTAGGGTATGTAAACATAATATGAAGTGGCATTGAAGTGACTAGTGATACATTTATTACATCAATTTTTCCATTATTAAAGTGATTGGAGTTGAGTCAGTATGTTGGCAGCAGCCACTCAATGTTAGTGATGTTTAACAGTCTGATGGCCTTGAGATAGAAGCTGTTTTTCCAGTCTCTCGGTCCCTGCTTTGATGCACCTGTACTGAGTTCACCTTCTGGATGATAGCAGGATGGAACTGTGAGTGTTGTTGTCCTTGATGATCTTTTTGGCCTTCCTGTGACATCGGGTGGTGTAGCTGTCCTGGAGGGCAGGTAGTTTGCCCCCGGTGATGCGTTGTGCTGACCTCACTACCCTCTGGAGAGCCTTGCGGTTGTGGGCGGAGCAGTTGCTGTACCAGGCAGTGATACAGCCCGACAGGATGCTCTCGATTGTGCATCTGTAAAAGTTTGTGAGTGTTTTTTTTTGTGACAAGCCGAATTTCTTCAGCCTCCTGAGGTTGAAGAGGCGCTGCTGCGCCTTCTTCACCACACTGTCTGTGTGGTTGGACCATTTCAGTTTGTTCATGATGTGTACGCCGAGGAACTTAAAACTTTCTACCCTCTCCACTACTGTCCCATCGATGTGGATAGGGGGGTGCTCCCTCCCTATCCCCTATCCTATCCTATCCCTATCTGCTGTTTCCTGAAGTCCACGATCATCTCCTTTGTTTTGTTGATGTTGAGTGTGAGGTTATTTTCCTGACACCACACTCCGAGTGCCCTCACCTCCTCCCTGTAGGCCGTCTCGTCGTTGTTGGTAATCAAGCCTACCGGTCACCTTCCCTGGTTAAAAGCAGTGGTTTCACG
>NW_019945923.1:11596-19930 GCF_002910315.2 Salvelinus sp. IW2-2015 | reverse complement strand
CGCTTTCAGTTTTGCGCGAATGCTGCCATCAATCCACGGTTTCTGGTTTGGGAATGTTTTAATAAACGCTGTGGGTACGACATCGCCGATGCACTTGCTAATGAGCCCGCTCACTGACTCAGCGTATACACCAATATTGTTGTTTGCCGCAATGCGGAACATATCCCAGTCCACGTGATCGAAGCAATCTTGAAGCGTGGAATCCGATTGGTCGGACCAGCGTTGAACAGACCTGAGCGCGGGAGCTTCCTGTTTTAGTTTCTGWRTYTAGGCTGGAAAAAACAAAATGGAGRCGTGGTCAGCTTTTCCAAAAGGAGGGCGGGGGAGGGCCTTATAWGCGTRGCGGAAATTAGAATAGCAATGATCCAGGGTTTTCGCCAGCCCTGGTAGCGCAATCGATATGCTGATAGAGTTTAGGGAGCTTTTTCCCCAGATTAGCCTTGTTAAAATCCCCAGCTACAATAAATGCAGCCTCAGGATATGTGGTTCCCAGTTTACCTAGAGTCAAATGAAGTTTGTTCGTACGCCATCGATATGTCTGCTTGGGGGGGATATGTGCGGCTGTGATTATAATTCAGGTGAACAGAAGGACTTGAGTTCCTGTATGTTGTTATGATCACACCACGTCTCGTTAATCATAAGGCATACACCCCCGCCCTTCTTCTTAACAGAAAGATGCTTGTTTCTGTCGGCGCGATGCGTGAAGAAACRAGCTGGTTGTACCGACTTCGGAGTCGGTGTCTCGAGTGAGCCATGTTTCCGTGAAACAAAGAATGTTACAGTCTCTGATGTCTCTCTGGAAGGCTACCCTTGCACGGATTTCGTCTACCTTGTTGTCAAGAGACCGGTCTGAGAGTAGTATGGGAGCGGTGCTCGATGTGCCCGTCTACGGAGCCTGACCAGAAGAACGCTCTGTCTACGGCGTCATTGTTTTGGGATCCGACCCATTGTCCTGGGTGGTGGGCGAAACAGAGGATCCGCTTCGGGAAAGTTGTATTCCTGGTCGTAATGTTGGTGAGTTGACGTTGCTCTTATATCCAATAGTTCCTCCCGACTGTATGTAATAAAACCTAAGATTACCTGGGGTAACAATGTAAGAAATAACACATAAAAAAAATACTGCATAGTTTCCTAGGAACGCGAAGCGAGGCGGCCATCTCTGTCGGCACCGGAAGTATTATTTACTCAAAGTATATGGATGTAATATCAGGTTTTGATTTAGTGGGTGGGTTTTKTGATTTTTTTTTATATATGATTTTTTWATGTATTTAATTTGAAGATTGTACATTAGAAATACCAAGGTACTTTTTTGTTTGTTTAATATGACATGTCCTAAATGTAGAGGTRGGGTATATTATGACTTAAAAGCTGTTATGTAGCGCGGTCCTTGTTAGCCGATGTGAATCGGAATGATTCGTTTTTAAGATAAAACTTAATAAATATGAATAGATGTATTATTGGGCTAGGATAAAGGATATTATAGTTAAAAAACCTGCCTCTGTTTTCTATTGGAATAAGCCTATACGATCCTAAAATTACTTTGTATTACTCTTTTACATAAAAAAATAAAAAATCTCAATATAAAAAATGTAAAGATTATTCTTCTGACACACCAGCAAATGGATGGATTAGGATTAGGTCAACAGGGTTGTTGTCTCTAGTGTGTGTGGGCTGGTTAACACTGGGATAAAGTGATTCAAGTTAACGCTGGAGCTAATACAATAACTGGCTTATGGAAGCACTTCTCTAAGCGACAGAAATGTATATTATATATATTATATATAAGCTATTTATACTACCTTTCATGTTCTTGATTCTAATGATAGACGAGGTGTAAAACAGCCGAGGTGATAGAGCAACGAATAAACAACAATACGTAGGGTGGAGAGAGAGGGTTGGTTTTAAAGGTTTACTGCCTCTGGATTGTCAGTACTGCATGTGTTCTTGGCTGTCGTGCCGTGACTGTGTCGGAGTTTGAACTTGAGTGTGCCTTCCCATAAGGGAGTGCCAGGGGTTGGCTTGCGGTCGGCTCTGGCACAGCCATGCCACGATACAACAGGATATATAATGTGATGCCTAAGACAACATTTTTTAACTTGCATTTATTAGCGGCCGTTAGAATCTATATTCCTTTTTCCTTCCTCCTTTTTTTTGTCTGAATACAACAGGATATAATGATACTATAATATATATATATATATGTATATAATATACTACATGAAATATGTCTTGAATGTAATGGACATGAAAAGGGGCCTATATTTATATTTTTTATTATTATTATTATTATTTATTTTGAGATTCAGGTTGTTTTCTCTTCTTTCTTTCATTTTATTTTATTAATATTTTTTATTTTCATGAACAATTGAATCCATTGAACTGAGCAGAATGGGCTGACATGCTATTAGCCTTGCTAGGTGTTGTGATATTTAGTATATTGTATTTAGAGGTGAAGGAGTCAAGCGCAGGAGAGCAGAGATGTCCAAGTAGCGTCTTTTAATAGGCAAGTCCACAACAACAGGGTCAGGTACAATACCAAAGATAAACGCCACAACAAAAGAGAACACAGTTACTCACAGAAGAGGAAAAACAACGCTCCTTAAAAAAATACAAAGCTGGTTACAATTTCAGTTTGATCCTCCAGAAAGAGAGAACAAATAGTACAGCAAATGTTATGGTTAAACTCAAATATACTGATTAATAAAAAAAAACATTATTTATGGAAAAAATAAATAAAAATGGTTTTATATTTATTAAAGATATTAGAGATAGAAATTGAGGAGTTATGTCGCATATGCAGCTATGGAAAATATATGGGAATATCTGCTCAATCCAAATTTACAACCAACTGATTGCAGCACTACCACAAAAATGGAGGAGGCAAGTTGTAAAGGAAGACGGTAGGGAACTTGTTTGCTGGCCTTATATTAAAGATACAAATTGGCCGAAAGGAACTGGCATAAATATAAAAATATATCAGTTTCATCTGAGGACAAAAATGTGGAAAGCTGCGCAATACAGGAGATTTTCAATGTACCATTTCCATGGCATATGGTTTATGAACTGGTACAAAAAACTACACTTGATTCAACACTTAGTTTTTCAATTTAAATTATTATATACAATTCTTGCCACCAACAGAATGCGGGGCATACAACAATCTCAGCTCTGTAGATTTTGTGGCGCCGAGTCAGAGTCAATAGATCACCTATTCTGGTATTGCCCCTATGTAGCTTGTGTCTGCTTACAGGTTCAGGAATGGTTAAAAAAATCACAACATGCACTTAAGACTAACCTTACAAATAGCAGTGTTGGGTGATCTGGAAAGCCATAGTCAGTCAATAAATAATATAATGATACTCGTAGGAAAGGTTTTCATCTTTAGCTCACAATCTGTGGCTAATATACGATTAGAAGATTCAACAATTTTGTAAAACATCACAGCACAATTGAAAAATATATGGCACGTGGAAACCAAAAAGGTCTATGGTGATAGGTGGGATGGAAACAAACAAGGTCTATGGTGATAGGTGGGATGGAAACTAAACAAGGGCTATGGTGATAGGTGGGATGGAAACCAAACAAGGTCTAGGTGATAGGTGGGATGGAAACTAAACAGGTCTATGGTGATAGGTGGGATGGAAACTAAACAAGGTCTATGGTGATAGGTGGGATGGGAACCAAACAAGGTCTATGGTGATAGGTGGGATGGAAACTAAACAAGGTCTATGGTGATAGGTGGGATGGGCTGAGAGTGGCTGAGGGTTGGATTAAAGAGTTTGTTTGCTAAAAGATTGTTGTTATATATTAAAGTGCCATGTATGTAACATGTATGTATAAGTAGTAAAAAAGCTGTAAAAAAACGAAGATATTTGTCCTCCGAAAGAGTGGTGGAAGGGTAAAAACAAATAATGATGAAAAATATAAAATAAAAACTAAACAGAAATACACTACGGAAATACACTACGGAACAGCACGTTTCAGAAATCAGCTCAATCTAATTGAAGAATCCAACCCTCTAACCCACTTCTGAGGAAATTGGAAAACACTAAACACCACGAAGAGATGGAGATGTATGAGTAAACCACTTCTCCAATCTTTTTGGCCCTATAAAAAAGAACAAACCGCAAAAAAATATACATGATCAAATACAAATCTTAGAATCAACTATTAAAGACGACCAGAACCCACTGGATTCTCCAATTACAATGAATGAACTACAGGACAAAATACAAACCCTCCAACCCAAAAAGGCCTGTGGTGTTGATGGTATCCTCAATGAAATGATAAAATAATACAGACCAGAAATTCCAATTGGGTATACTAAAACTCTTTAACGTCATCCTTAGCTCTGGCATCTTCTTCAATATGTTGAACCAAGGACTGATCACCCTAATCCACAAAAGTGGAGACAAATTTGACCCCAGTAACTACCGTGGGATAGGCGTCAACAGCAACCTTGGGAAAATCCTCTGCATTATCATTAACAGCAGACTGGTACATTTCCTCAGTGAAAACAATGTCCTGAGCAAATGTCAAATTGGCTTTTTACCAAATTACCGTACGACAGACCACGTATTCACCCTCCACACCTTAATAGATAAACAAACATACCAAAACAAAGTCTTCTCATGCATTGTTGATTTCAAAAAAGTGTTTGACTCAATTTGGAAAAACATACAACATTATAAAATCCATGTACACAAACAACAAGTGTGCGGTTAAAAATGGTAAGAAACACACATTTCTTTCCACAGGGCCGTGAGGTGAGACAGGGATGCAGCCTGAGCCCCACCTTCTTCAACATATATATCAACGAATTGGCGAGGGCACTAGAACAGTCTGCAGCACCCGGCCTCACCCTACTAGAATCTGAAGTCAAATGTCTACTGTTTGCTGATGATCTGGTGCTTCTGTCCCAACCAAGGAGGGCCTACAGCAACACCTAGATCTGTCACCAACCAAGGAGGGCCTACAGCAGCACCTAGATCTGTCCCAACCAAGGAGGGCCTACAGCAGCACCTAGATCTGTCCCCAACCAAGGAGGGCCTACAACAGCACCTAGATCTTCTGCACAGATTCTGTCAGACCTGGGCTCTGACAGTACAGCCCAGTAAGACAAAAATAATGGTGTTCCAAAAAAGGTCCAGTCCCCAGGATAACAAATACAAATTCCATCTAGACACCGTTGCCCTACAGCACACAAAAAACTATACATACCTCGGCCTAAACATCAGCGCCACAGGTAACTTCCACAAAGTTGTGAATGAGCTGAGAGACGAGGCAAGAAGGGCCTTCTATGCCATCAAAAGGAACATAAAACTCGACATACCAATTAGGATCTGGCTAAAAATACTTGAATCAATTATAGAACTCATTGCCCTTTATAGTTGTGAGGTCTGGGGTCCGCTCACCAACCAAGAATTCACAAAATGGGACAAACACCAGATTGAGACTCTGCATGCAGAATTCTGCAAAAATATCCCCTGTGTACAACGTAAATCACCAAATAATGCATGCAGAGCAGAATTAGGCCGATACCCACTAATTATCAAAATCCAGAAAAGAGCCGTTAAATCTCCAACCACCTAAAAGGAAGCGATTCCCAAACCTTCCATAACAAAGCCATCACCTACAGAGAGATGAACCTGGAGAAGAGTCCCCTAAGCAAGCTGGTCCTAGGCTCTGTTCACAAACACAAACACACCACAGAGCCCCAGACACAGCACAATTAGACCCAACCAAATCATGAGGCAAACAAGGATAATTACTTGACAAATTGGAAAGAATTAACAAAAAAACAGAGCAACTAGAATGCTATTTGGCCCTAAACAGAGAGTACACAAGTGGCAGAATACCTGACCACTGTGACTGACCCAAACTTAAGGAAAGCTTTGACTATGTACAGACTCAATGAGCATACCTTGCTATTGAAAAGGCGCCGTAGGCACAGCTGGCCTCTCAAGAGAAGACAGGCTATGTGCACACTGTCCACAAAATGAGGTGGAAACTGAGCTGCACTTCCTAACCTCCTGCCAAATTATATGACCATATTAGGAGACACATATTTCCCATATTTACACAGATCCACAAGAATTCGGAAACAAACCCAATTTTGTAAAACTCCCATATCCTGTAAATACAACCTATATTTATTATAGTTTATTATTTTCCCTTTCATACTACAACATTTGCACATTGTGAAAACTATGTATATATATATATATATAATATATATTTTTAACGTTTTTTGTGAGTGTAATGTTTTACTGTTATATTAGATTTTTTTTCCTCATTGTTTATTTCCTGTCTGTTTCAATTGCTATGGAAATGTTTCCATGCCAATAAAGCCCTTTGAATATAATGATGAAGAGAGAGAGAGAGAGAGAGAGAGAGAGAGAGAGAGAGGAGAGGAGAGAGAGAGAGAGAGAGAGAGAGAGAGAGAGAGAGAGAGAGAGAGGAGAGAGAGAGAGAGAGAGAGAAGAGAGAGAGAGGAGAGAGAGAGAAGAGAGAGAGAGAGAGATTGGAGAGAGAGAGAGAGAGCGATTGAGAGAGAGCGAGATCAAGAGAGAGAGAGAATGGGATGGTGGAATATTGGGAAACGGACTGAGGATGACAGATTTGAGGGAAGAGAGAGAATCGATAAAAGTAAGAGTGAACAAAGAGAGAGAAAGATACATTCTTTTATTTATGATATCGAGCGGTTTAGTATTTGTCTTTATGTTAGGGGTGTGACGGATACATATGCGGAGAATGTTCTTCCCTACACACGCACGCAGCACGCACGCGGCACGCACGCACGCACGCACGCCACGCACGCACACACACACACACACACACACACACACACACACACACACACACAACACACACACACACACACACACAACACACACACACACCACATCACTTCAATGAGAGTACGAATTGTAATCAAGACCTTATTGTTTTCTCTAGAGTGGTGAACATCCATTACATCAGTGATGCCCATTCTTCAATAGCACTGCTGTCAATCAAATAACTATTGAAGTGTGTGTGTGTGTGTGTGTACTCTTGTTTTCCTTCATTATCAGGACCCCAATGTCCTAACATATTCACCTTAATATTCTCACAAACGTAGAAAAACTATACCTTTTTAGTAAAAGTCAAAACCTTTTTTTTTCAGGCCCTGAATTTGTTCAAAAGCTTTTTTTAGGTTTAAGAGGGTTTCTGTTTGTGCTGGTCTAAAACCTTGGGTTGGGCCTGTTGGAACTTTCTACTCTGTCTGCATATTGCAAGGCAGTCCGGTCTGGAGAGGGTGGGATAACATTGGCCGATTATATGCCTGAGAGATCGAAAGAGGAGGTCGAGAGTTTAGAGTGGTCACGTGTGATGGTTCAATGACATGAAGACAACAATGAGAGGAAGACAACAATGAGAGGAAGACAACAATGAGAGGAAGATAAGGAATTGATTAAGTTCTGAGTGTAAACTATTAGAAAATATAATAATAATAATACTAATAAAGAAACATGCAAACTGGGTCGATAAATATATAAATATATAATTTAATTAGCAAGTAATATCGTAAATAATGACAAATTAAAAGCTGCAAAATCAAGTGCTATGTTAAAGTGTATAATATAAGAGAAAATACATCTAAAAGACAAAACAAGACTGGCCCACTAAATACATGATTTATTGTGAACTTCCTCCCGGTGTTGGTGGCCCCTCTGGCTCTTCTAACTGGGCCCCRACCAACCCCTACAGGCCACGACCAGATGTTATTCTTTACCAATCAAGCCAAGTGGAGCCATGGTCTTACGTTTTTCCACCTGGATTCAGCCGCTCTTCTCTGGGTCCAGGAGGCTATCATCTCCAGACCAGGGGTGCAGAGGGAGGTTCTGGGGGTTGTGTTTGACCAGGTGTGTTTCACCAGGTGTGTTTGACCAGGTGTGTTTGTGTTTGACCAGGTGTCTTTGACCAGGTGTGTTTGACAGGGTGTGTTTGACCAGAGAGAGAGAATCTGGTGGCCTCTAGGGTCATTCAGACAGCTGGTTGAGGACCTTATTACTGATGAATGTGATGTTTCTGTGTGCCTCTTGGGTAATTCAGACAGCTGATTGAGGACCTTATTACTGATGAATGTGGTAGTTTAGGACTGTGTGTTTCTGTCAGCTTGCATTTTGTATTTATATTTTGATGTGTGTATTTTCTGTAATTTCTGTAATTCAGGCGCTCATTGTAAAATAGGCCTTGGTCTCAGTAGGACTCCCTGATAAAATAAAGGTTACATAAAAAAAAACAGGAATTAGTTCTATTGTCAATTACCATGGAGACGGAGGTGAGAGTATG
>NW_019945923.1:0-7591 GCF_002910315.2 Salvelinus sp. IW2-2015 | reverse complement strand
TGTGTGTGTGTGTGTGTGTTGCCGAGCAGACGGAGGCGGGAGCATGACAGGTTCACTGGCAAGCCGTGTCCTTGTTAGCCCTCACACATACACACACACGCACGCACACACACACACACACACACACACACACTTTCTTTTAACAACCCCCAAGCTGTCTACATGTCAAAAAAACGAACATTGATACAGAAGGTCATGAATTGTATAGTTTCCAGTACCGTGTGTGTGTTTCAACTAGTTCTCACAGTCTCAAGTCAGAATTAGATGTTCATGCATGTTTATTTTTAAGGTTAAGTTTAGGCAGGTCCAGGAATGGCTGAAGAATTGCTACATATACCTGGGGTTAACTCTGTAGATAGCACTACTGGGTGATCTGAAAAGTCATAGTCAATCGATCAATAATATAACAATATTTTTTGCAATTATGTTTATCTTTAATTTACAATCTGTACAAACTATGAGAATAGAAAGGTTCAGAATGTTTGTGAAACATCACAGCATAGTTATATTTTTTTTTATATATATAATTATATAATTATAAATGTAATATATATACTGTATATACTTAAAATAATAGGCGTCACTGTGTTGAGGATCAGCGTGGCTGATGTGTTGTTACCTAACTCTTACCACCTGAGGCCAGCCCGTCAGGAAGCCCAGGATCCAGTTGCAGAGCGAGGTGTTTAGTCCCAATGTCCTTAGCTTAGTAATGAGCTTTGAGGGTACTATGGTGTTGAACGCTGAGCTCTATTCAATGAATAGCATTCTCACATAGGTGTTGCTTTTGTCCAGGTGGGAAATTGCAAAATTGGAGTGGGTCTAGGGTTTCTGGGATAATGCTGTTGATGTGAGCCATGACCAGCCATTCAAAGCATTTCATGGCTACAGACGTGAGTGCTACGCTTCTGTAATCATTTAGGCAGGTTACCTTTGTGTTCTTGGGCACAGGGACTATGGTGGTCTGCTTGAAACATGTTGGTATTACAGACTCGGTGAGGGAGAGGTTGAAAATGTCAGTGAAGACACTTTCTCATTACATTATTTTATTTCACCTTTATTTAACCAGGTAGGCTAGTTGAGAACAAGTTCTCATTTACAACTGCGATCTGGCCAAGATAAAGCAAAGCAGTGTGACACAAACAACAGCACAGAGTTACACATGGAATAAACAATAAACAAGCCAATGACACAGTAGAAAAAAATAAAATCTATATACAGTGTGTGCAAAAGGCATGAGGAGGTAAGGCAATAAATAGGCCACAGTAGCGAAGAATGACAATTTAGCAGATTAACACTGGAGTGATAGATGAGCAGATGATGTGTAAGTAGTGATACTGGTGTGCAAAAGAGCAGAAAAGTAAAAAAAAACAGTATGGGGATGAGGTAGGTAGATTGGATGGGATATTTACAGATGGGCTATGTACAGCTGCAGCGATCGGTTAGCTGCTCAGATAGCTGATGTTTAAAGTTGGTGAGGGAAATATAAGTCTCCAGCTTCAGCGCAGCGTTCAGCGATTTTTTTGCAATTCGTTTCCAAGTCGATTGACAAGCAGAGAACTGGGAAAGAAAGGCGGGCCAAATGAGGTGTTGGCTTGGGGATGACAAGTTGGAATATACCCGGCTGGAGGGCACGTACAACACGGATGAGTGATCCTAGTGGTGGACCAGTGAGCTGAGATAAGGTGAGGCTTTTACCTAGAAAATACTTATAGATGACCTGGAGCCAGTTTGGTTTTGGCGACGAATTATGTAGCGAGGGTCCAGCCGACTAGAGCATGACAGGTCGCGGAGTGGGTGGGTGGTATGTGATTTTGGTAACAAAACGGAGTGGGCAACTGGTGATAGTACTGCATCCAGTTTGGCTGAGTAGAGTTATTGGAAGCTATTTTTGTGATGACACATCGCGGGCGAGAAAGCGAGCGAGTCGGTCGGAATAGTCAAGGTTTTTACCGAGGGTAAGTTGGCGGCGTGAGTGAAGGAGGACTTTGTTGGCGAAAATAGAAAGCATTCTAGATTTAACTTTGGATTGGAGATGTTTGATATGGAGTCTGGAAGGAGAGTTCGAAGGACTAAAGCCAGCACACCGTAGTATTTGTGTCTGTCCACATATTCAGTCGGAACCGTCTAGGGTGATGATCGCCAGTCAGGCGTGGCCAGGTGTCATGGTGCGGAGTGCGCGGGAGCGAACTGGTTGAAATGCATGCGCATGCTATTGGTTTTTACTAGCATTTAAGAGCAGTTTTGGCGGCCACGGAGGAGGTTGTTATGGCATTGAAAGCTTGTTTGGAGGTTAGTTAAACCACAGTGTCGAAGCAAAGAGGGCCAAAAGAGTACAGAATGGTGGTCGTCTGCGTAGAGGATGAATAAGGGAATCACAACTGCAGCACAAGAGAGAGCAGTCATTGATTAATTACAGAGAACGAGAGTCGGCCGAGACATTGAACACTGTGTTACCCTGCCCATAGAGACTGGCTCATATGGTTCCGGGACAACAGGTCCTTTGCGGATTTTACCCTACTGAACTATTTTTTGCAAAGTAGTTGCTGAAATCGCGGGGAAGGCAGTCGCATTAGAGAAACCGAGGCCTATTGAGTCTGCGCAGTAGAATACGGTGAATTGACAGAGGTACGAAAGCCTTGGCCAGGTCGATGTAAGACGTTGGTCAGCACAACTGCTCCTGAGGTACACGTCCTGGTAATCCGTCTGGCCCTGGTGGCCTTGTGAATGTTGACCTGTTTAAAGGTCTTAACTCACATCGGCTGCGGAGAGCGTGATCACACAGTCGTCGCGGGAACAACTGATCCTCTCAGCATGTTTCAGTGTTGCTTGCCTGGCGAAGCGAGCAATAGAAGTTATTTAGATCATCTAGTAGGTCTCGGTCACTGGGCAGCATCTCGGCTGTGCTTGCCCTTTGGTTGGTACTGGTTTTGCAAGCCCTGCCACCCCCGATGAGCCAGCATAGATGTGCATTCGGAGCCCGGTTCTGGGTTGCGATTCCGATCTCAGGTCCTGTATTGACGGCTATGCTGTTTGATGGTTGGTGGGGAGGGCATAGCGGAATTTGTTATAAAGCTTCCGGGTTAGAGTCCCGCTGCCTTGAAAGCGCCAGCTCTACCCTTTAGCCTCAGTGGTGCCTGTCATCCATCGGCTTCTGGTTGGGATATGTACGTACAGTTCCCTGTGGGGAGATGTCAAATCGGTGGCACACTTATTGATGGAAGCAGTGAACTTTTTGTGGTGGTACTCCTCATGCCGATCGGAAAGACTCGCGGAAACATATTCCAAATCTGTAGTTTAACATCTGCTGTTGCCCCCTAGTGGTCGTGTTTCCAAGCATGTCTGCAGACGTGGATGGACGTCGAAATAACTGGACTTGTAGTCAGGGCTGCCTGACTGCAAGCTTAAATTACTTCCACACATTGATTTATTGAGTCCATTCTGCGCCGTGTGTGTAATGAATGCATCTCATGATGCTATTCTTTGATTTGGTCACATGGAATTTGCCTGGTGTGTGTGTGTTTCTTTGTGTGAGGGTCACAGAAATCTGATGAACACCAAGGTTTAGGCTTATTTCCTTCGCCAGCAGGTCACTGTGAATGACAGTCAGTATTCACGCCCGTCATGTCTGAGAACGTTGGGAGATGAACGTGGAAACTAGCCATCAGGGGGACGACGTAATCACTGTTTCCTTCAAGTAGGTTTTGATTTTGCTGGACGGGCAGAAGCATCTGATCCTTCTGAAGTCCAGCAATAGAAAGTTAATCTTGATGCATTTATTCTCTTGTTAACCAGTGGACTTACGGTAGTGGAGTGTATACATTTTCATACTGGTGGCCCCGTTGAATCAAACCCAACAACCTGGCAAATGCAAGCACTACGCTCTACCCACTGAGTCTACAAAGGACGACTTAATTAAATACCTTAAAAAATTCAGAGTTTGAGATGCCTGAACTTACAACCATTCAGAGTTAATGCCTGAACTTAACGCATTCAGAGTTAATGGACAAACCTTCGAGACATGATAATTAGCCATTCAGATTAATGCCTGAACTTAACATTCAGAGTTTATGGCCGAACTTAACCTTCAGGTTAATGCCTGAACTTAACCATTCAGAGTTAATGCCTGAACGCTTAACATCGAGAGAAATGTGATATTTACTGGCAAAGTCTGAACTTAACCATGCTCAGAGTTAATGCCTGAACTTAACCATTCAGAAGTTAATGCCTGAATAACCATTCAGAGTTAATGCCTGAACTTAACCATTCAGTAGTTAATGCCTGAACTTAACGATTCAGAGTTTATGCTGAACTTAACCATTCAGAGAGTTAATGCCTGAATACGTTACCATTCAGAAGTTATGCCTGACGAACTTAAAAGCCATTCAGAGTTCTGCTAACTACGTCAGTAATGCTGAACTTAACCATTCAGAGTTAATGCTGACATTATACCATTCAGAGTTTAATGCTGAACTTGAACCATTCAGAGTTAATTTGCCTGAAACCTGTACAAGTATGCTATCCATTCAGAGTTAATGCTGAACTTAACCATCAGAGATTAGAGGCCTGAACTTAACCATTCAAGAGTTAAGCTGTAACTTACATTCAGAGTTATGGCCTGAACTTAAACCATTCCAGAGTTAATGCCTGAACTTAACCTGTAGTTAAGCTGACTTACATCAGAGGTTAATGCCTGAAACTTAACCATTCAGAAGTTAATGCCTGAACTAACGCATTCAGAGTTAATCGCCTGAACTTAACCATTCAGAGTTAATGCGCTGAACTTTAACCATTCAGAGTTATGCGCTGAACTTAACCGATTCAGAGTTAATGCCGTTAACTTACCATTCAGGAGTTAATGCCTGAACAGTTAACCATTCAAGAGGTTAATGCCTGAACTTAACGCATTGCAGGATTTTTAATGCCTGAACTTAACCATTCAGCAGTTAATGCCTGAAACTTAAATGTCAGGAGTTAATGGGCTGAACTTTACCATTGCAGAGAGTTAATGCCTGAACTTAACATTCAGAGTTAGATGCTGAACTTAACCATTCCAGAGTTTAATGCCTGAACTTAACCATTCAGAGTTAATGCCTGAACTTACATTCAGAGTTAATGCTGAAACTTAACCATTCAGAGTTAATGCCCTGAACTTAACCATTCAGAGTTAATGCCTGAACTTAACGCTATCAGGAGTTAATGCGCTGAACTTAACCCATTCAGAGTATGCCTGCACTAAGCCTTGCATTATGCCTAACTTAACCATGTCGAGTTAAATGCCTGAAGTGTAAGCCATTCAGAGTTAAATGCCTGAACTTAACCATTCAGAGTTAAGTGCCTGAACTTAACGGCATTCAGAGTTTAATCAGCCTGAACTTTAACCATTCAGAGTTAATGCCCTGAAACTTAACCATTCAGAGTTAATGCCTGAAATTAACCATTCAGGAGTTAATGCTGAAGCTTAACCTATTCGAGAGTTAATGGCCTGAACTTAACCATGTCAGAGTTAATGCCTGAAACTTAACCATTCAGAGTTAATGGCCTGAACGTAACGCATTGTCAGAGTTAATGCCTGAACTTAACCATTTTCAGAGTTAAGCCTGAACTTAACCATTCAGGAGTTAATGCCTTTTGAACTTAACCATTCAGAAGTTAAGGCCTGGAACCTTAACCATGTCAGAGTTAGATGCCTGAAACTTAACCATGTCAGAGTTAATGCTTGGAACTTGAACCATTCAGAGTGTAATGCGCCGTGAACTTAACCATTCAGGAGTTAATGCCTGGAACTTACGCCATTCAGTAGTTAATGCCTGAACTTAACCAATTCAGAGTTAATGGCCCTGAACTTAAACCAATTCAGAGTTAATGCCCTGAAAAAAAAACCCTTTACAAACCATTTTTTTCCCAAGAAGTTTAAATGCCTGAACTTACACCATGTCAGAGTTAATGCCTGAACTTAACCATTCAGAGTTAATGGCTCTGAACTGTAAACCCATTCAGAGTTAGATGCCTCAACTTAACCATTCAGAGTAATGCCTGAAGCTTAACCATTCAGAGTTAAATGCCTGAACTTAACCATTCAGAGTTAGATGCTGAACTTAACGCATGGTTCAGAGTTAATGCCTGAACTTAACCCATTCAGAGTTAATGGCCTGAACTTAACATTCGAGTTTATGCGCTGAACTTAACCCATTCAGAGTTAAATGCCTGAACTTAAGCAATTCATGAGTTAATGCGCTGAACTTATACCATTGTTGAAGATTTGACTTTTGGAGAAACATGGATGAACGTGGTAATCTGACAGTATGACTGTGTCCTTGTTTGAATCTCTCTCTCTCTCTCGCTCTCTCGTCTCTCTCTCTCTCCCGTCGTCTCGCTCTCTCTCTTCATCTCTCTCGTCCGTCTCTCTCTGTCTCTCTCTGTCCTCTCTCTCTTCTCTGCTGCTCTCCGTCTGGTCTCTCTCTGGTCTCTCTCTCTCTCCCTGTTCCGTCTCTGTCTCTCTCTGCTCTCTCTCTCTCTCTCTCTCTCTCTCCTCTCTCTCTCCTCTCTGCTCTCTCATGTCTCTGCTCTGTCTCTCTCTCTCGTTCTCTCTCTCTCCTCTCTCTCTCTCTCTCTGCATCTGCTGGTCCTCTCTCTCTCTGTCCTCTCTCTCTCTCTCTCTCTCTCTCTCTCTTCTCGCTCTCTCTCTCTCTCTCTCTCGCGTTCTTCGTCTCTCTCTCTCGTCTCTCTCGTCTCTCTGCTCTTCTGTCTCTCTCTCTCTCTCTTCCTTTCCTCCGTCGTCTTGCGTCCGTCTCTGCTATCTCTGCACCCTCTCGTCTCTCCTCCCTCTTCTCTCGCCTCTCTCTCTGTCTCTCTCCTCTGCTCGTCTCTCTTCTCGTCTCTATCTCTGCTCTCTCTCTCTCTCTCTCTCTGTCTGCTCTCTCTGCCTCTCTTGTCTCGTTCTTCCTCTTCTTCTCTCTCTCCTCTCATCGCTCTCGTCCTCTCTCTCTCTCTCGTCTCTCGTCTCTTCTGCTCTCTCCCTGTCTCTCTCTCTCTGCTCCCTCGTTCCTTCTCTCTCTTCTCTGTCTCTTCTCTCCTCCTCCAGCTTCCTCCGTCCTCTCGCCTTGCGTCCTCTCTCGTCCTATGCTCTCCTCTCTCCTCTCATCTGCTCTCTCCCTCCTCCTCTCTCTCTCCTCTCTCTCTCGCTTCCTCACTCCTCCGAGCTCTGTCTCGATGTCTATCGTCTGCTCCTGTCTTCCGCTCATCTCCTCTCTTTCTCTCTTCGTCCTCTCCTCTCTGCTCTGGTCTCTCTTCTGGTCTCTCTTCTCTCTCTCCTCTCTCTCGTCTCTCGTCTCTTCGCACTCTGTCTCTCCTGCTCTCTGGTCTGGTCATCCTCGTCTCTCCCTCTCTCGTCTTCTCTCTCCTCCTCGCTCGGTGCGCTCTTCTGCTCTCTTTCTCTCTCGTCCTCGCATCTCTCTCTCCGCGTCCTCTCTCTCTCTCCGTGTCTCTCTCTACTCTCTCTCCTCTCTGTCCTCTCCTCGTCTCTTCGTCTCGTCTCTTCTCTTCCCGAGTCCCGTCTCTCCTCGACACTCGTCCTCCGATGCTCCTTCTACTC
>NW_019945922.1:28394-47448 GCF_002910315.2 Salvelinus sp. IW2-2015 | reverse complement strand
TGTCAGGAGAACTTAGGATACTGACCCACTGTTTAATAGTCAGTTACCTGGTCTGTCAGAGAGATAGGACACCTGACGGTATCTGTAACACACAACACCTGTGAAACACCTGATATATGTAAAACACCTGACCAATTATCTTTGTCTTTCCAGTTTGTCCTCCTATTTATAATCAGTTACATAGTCAGGCATAAAGGTAGGTCACCTTTTAGTAACACACCAACACATCTAAGACCTGACCACCTCCATTCATTTTATAACAAGATATCAGGTTTAAAGGTAACACACCTGCCCAACACATCTAATCAACTATATAGTGTCTATAGCCCAATTACACTAACCAGGTATACCTGACCAGGCACGAAGGTAACACACCAAATACTAACACAACAGATCAACTATGACCAGAGTTTATAACTGTCGTGTCTTTGACTATGCCAGATTAATTGCTATGACATGCTATTCTATAAAATAATTTCTCCGTAATTAATATTACCTGATTGAACTAATCATGTAAATATTAATTAACTAGAGAGGGACACCACAAAATAATATTTATAGAGCTGTTATCTTCCGAATAAACTCTTAAAGATTTTGTAATATTTTACATCCCTAGCAGTCACATTAATCGTCAGTTTATTCAGTCTCATCTGAAAGTTGTAAATCCTTGATTATCTGCAAGAATCCTGGCTAACAAGTTGAATCAGCAGTACAAAATTGGGTTTAATTATTTATTTACTAAATACCTAACTAATCACACAGAATCACACATATACAAATAAATCATAACTTGATTACAAAGTGCCGTCATACAGAAAACGTCCCTAGCGGGCGGAATAGATATGACAGCTTGTTACACAAAGAAAAGGGGCTGAGTTTTAGTGAAAGAGCGGGAGACTGGAACAGAGGCGAAGCTGTGTTATCGTAAATACAGTATCTTATGCATTCTAAATTACCGCCCATTTGAAAAAGGAAAATGCAATAAATATTTACTCTGAGCTGCGCTTCAGTAGGTTGGTGGTAGATGGACCGTGTCGCCAACCCGAGTCCTCTGTCCTTTGAAGAATGTCTCTGGTAGTCACTGGATACGTTGGAGTAACGTTGTGTGTAGTAGACGGGATACTCTGACTGTCCTTCCTAACCTGCGTTTGTAGCGGCTGTTGCTAACTCAACGGCTAGGAGATATCACTTCTGTAGTGAATACGAGTTCAAAGTTCATACCATTCACAATCAAAGTCCATGCTGCTGTTGGCTTAGTTCTGTAGTTATTATCTGAACCATTCTGACCTCGGATCGTCATCCTCGCGTCCCGGAACAGAAAGTTATATTCTTGTCAATGGCTTTTATAGTGGAGGGAGAGGGGTGTGTCTGAAAAGTTTATAACCCATGCCTCTTCACAGGGGCGGGCCACTGTGAGCAGAGGAAAAGTTATGAAAGTCCAAATCTCTCATTTGGAAGCTAAAATTACATTTAATCTCTTCACCAATAATTTCATATTCAAACATTTGAATTAAACAACAATTCCCTGTGAATCCGATACCTCTGACGTTTAGACTTTCCACAGTAGAGTTTGTCATTCTATCATTGATGAGAATGTGTCAGAGGGCAACCGAACTGACATAACATACCTTAAGTACCACCGCATATGTTCAGTTGGTCGGATTACCAGAATATAGTTCATTTCCCCCCAACTTCTGATGTTACCCAGAATCTCTATGTTAACCAAAGGGTTTTCTTATGTCACTCAGTTATAGTAGGGAGAGGGAAAAAGGGGGAAAGAGGTATTTATGACTGTCATAAACCTACCCCACTGCCAACGTCATGACATAACCCACTGACGATCATCAAGCAGCTGTCCCGGGACAATGTTCCTATTCGGCTCGAAGGGCCATCACGTTAAAAAAAAGACATTTTAAAAAAACAGGATTATCACTGACTACAATGGAGCAAGACAGGTTTCCAAATGTTTCAAAACTTTTGTCTCCTCACGTATTGTCTTCCTGTTTGTTGTCCAATCGGAACATACCTCAAAATATTGTCTTCCTGTCTGTCCAATAGGAACGTACCTGACCCACGAGGCCAAAGGAGCGGACGATGCGCCAGATGCTGATACAGCTATCATCAACGCAGAGCGCAACACACATGCTGAGGAGAAGAAGGAGTACTTTATCTAGACTGTAGAGGGCGCTCTGATCTGCTGCCCCCACACATGCTGAGGAGAACTCTCGCGCTCACTCACTATATCCCCCTATCTCTCTCTCTCTCTTTCTTTCACCCCTCTCTCTCTCTTCTCTCTCTTCTCTTCACCTCTCTCTCTCTTCACATTTCTCTCTCTCTCTCTTCACCTCTCTGTCTTTATTTTCATCTATCTCTCTCTGTCTCTCTCTGTCTCTCTCTGTCTCTCTCTCTCTCTCTCTCTTCACCTCTCTCTTTATCTCTCTCTCTATATATATTTCTCTCTCCACTGCCCCTGCTGCCTCACTGAGGAAACCCCCTGGGCAGTATGCAGAGAGGAAATACTCCTTCTTTTTCCACATCCCCCTCTCCTGCTGGCCTTTATGTTCTACTTGTTATCATTCCATCCTTCACGTCTTTTTGTCCAACCGCCTGGTTTACGTTGCCGGCTTTCATTTTAAAGACCGCGCCCTATTGGCTGTCTGGGAATGTCGCCTTTTTATTTTTTATGATTGATGGTATTTTATCTGCTCAATAAAAGCCTGAGAATCTGCATATCCACGAGACCACTTCCAACTCTTTATTAATACCACGTAACTGGATCCCTCAAAACCACACACTCCCTGTTGTTTACATGGTGCCTAAATATAAGGCTTTCATTTCCACTCTGCCAGTCAGCGATGTTATAACTACTTTATGTCATTAATTTACACTGATGGTGACATACACCTGTTATAACTACTTTGTCATTAATTTACACTGATGGTGACATACACCTGTTATAACTACTGTATGTCATTAATTTATACTGATGGTTACATACACCTGTTATAACTACTGTATGTCATTAATTTATACTGATGGTGACATACACCTGTTATAACTACTGTATTCATTAATTTATACTGATGGTGACATACACCTGTTATAACTACTGTATGTCATTAATTTATACTGATGGTTACATACACCTGTTATAACTACTGTATGTCATTAATTTATACTGATGGTGACATACACCTGTTATAACTACTGTATGTCATTAATTTATACTGATGGTGACATACACCTGTTAAAACTACTGTATGTCATAATTTATACTGATAGTGACATACACCTGTTATAACTACTGTATGTCATTCAGTTATACTCATGGTGCATACACCTGTTATAACTACTGTATGTCATTCAGTTATACTGATGGTGACATACACCTGTTATAACTCTGTATGTCATTCAGTTATACTGATGGTGACATACACCTGTTATAACTACTGTATGTCATTCAGTTACACTGATGGTGACATACACCTGTTATAACTACTGTATGTCATTCAGTTATACTGATGGTGACATACACCTGTTATAACTACTGTATGTCATTCAGTTATACTGATGATGACATACACCTGTTATAACTACTGTATGTCATTCAGTTATACTGATGTGACATACACCTGTTATAACTACTGTATGTCATTCAGTTATACTGATGATGACATACACCTGTTATAACTACTGTATGTCATTCAGTTATACTGATGGTGACATACACCTGTTATAACTACTGTATGTCATTCAATTACACTGATGGTGACATACACCTGTTATAACTACTTTATGTCATTCAGTTATACTGATGGTGACATACACCTGTTATAACTACTTTATGTCATTCAGTTATACTGATGATGACATACACCTGTTATAACTACTGATGTCATTCAGTTATACTGATGTGACATACACCTGTTATAACTACTGTATGTCATTCAGTTATACTGATGATGACATACACCTGTATAACTACTGTATGTCATTCAGTTATACTGATGATGACATACACCTGTTATAACTACTGTATGTCATTCAGTTATACTGATGGTGACATACACCTGTTATAACTACTGTATGTCATTCAGTTATACTGATGATGACATACTGTTTTTCCTTTTCTGGCTTCTTTTCATTTAAACCGTCATTTCACAGCTTCTAGGCAGTTAATTAAACATCTTCACTTTTATGTTTTAGTTTTTTATTCAATATGTGTTCTGGTTAAGCCTTATGTCTTTCAGACTGAACGTGATACTTACATGATCTGTCCCTTCACTGTCCCCTTCCCTTCACTGTCCCCTTGCCCTTCACTGTCCCCTTCCCCTTCACTGTCCCTTGCCCTTCACTGTCCCCTTCCCCTTTACTGTCCCCTTGCCCTTCCTGTCCCTTCCCCTTCACTGTCCCCTTGCTTCACTGTCCCCTTCCCCTTCACTGGCCCCTTCACTGTCCCCTTTACTGGCCCCTTCACTTCCCTTCACTGGCCCCTTCACTGTCCCCTTCACTGGCCCCTTCACTGTTCCCTTCCCCTTCACTGTCCCCTTCCCCTTCACTGGCCCCTTCACTGTCCCCTTTACTGGCCCCTTTACTGGCCCCTTCACTGGTCCCTTCACTGGGCCCTTCACTGTCACCTTCCCTTCCCCTTCACTGGTCCCTACTGTCCCCTTCACTGTCCCCTTCCCCTTCACTGGCCACTTCACTGTCCCCTTCACTGTCCCCTTCTCTGTCCCCTTCACTGTCGCCTTCACTGTCGCCTTCACTGTTCCCTTCACTGTTGTCTTCACTGTCGGCTTCACTGTCCCTTCCTGTCCCCTTCACTGTCCCCTTCCTTGTCCCTTCCCCTTCCCTTCCCCTTCACTGGCCCCTTCCTTGTCCCCTTCACTGTCGCCTTTACTGTCCCCTTCACTCTTACCCTTCACTGTCCCCTTCACTCTACCCTTCACTCTACCCTTCACTGACCCCTTCAC
This sequence comes from Salvelinus sp. IW2-2015, assembly GCF_002910315.2. NCBI lineage: Eukaryota > Metazoa > Chordata > Actinopteri > Salmoniformes > Salmonidae > Salvelinus > Salvelinus sp. IW2-2015. Next base: position 42,475 of record NW_019945922.1, on the reverse strand, counting down.
TGTCCCCTTCACTGTCCCCTTCACTCTACCCTTCACTGTCCCCTTCACTCTACCCTTCTCTGTCCCCTTCACTCTACCCTTCACTGTCCACTTCACTATTGACTAAAATTGTATTGAAGAGAACTATAGATTTGGAAACAGGAGAAGTTGCGCCCTGTATGGTACGAAATGACAAAGGTTGTGCTTGTACAAAACCAGCTGTACGCAGGAGAAGATGCCCCGTTGTACGATAAGACAGAGGTTTTGTGTTGTGAGATATGATATCTGTGTATTTTGTTCATCATGTTTCCATATGGGGGTCTTTAAAACCAACTGATCCTTAATGACACTCAGTATAATTCTGTATACCAAAAATGTACTAAATCGATGCAGGGGCGAAAGGTTTATATCAAATGAAACAACAATCAATCAATTACTGTCTTGCTTTTTATTATGCACAATCATGTTAATCATGTTAATTTATTCGTGCTGTCTGTGTATCCATGATGTAACCGTTTGTTTGTATGTTCCTGTTCAGAAACCCACTTAACAGTGTCGCCACGGCAACTTAGTATCTTTCTACAGCATCATCGGTTGCCATGGGGATGTAGAACCACGCCATATTTGGGTAGTAGTGCTGTGTTGTACGGATATTAGAAGTTGGACTAGTTTAGGGTTCTTTTATTTTAAAAAAAAAATAATAATAAAAAAAATATTTTAGAGTTTGGGACAATACTTGGCCTTGGATGGAGCGTTGAAAACATTGTGTGAGAGCTCTATTTTAGCCAAGCTGTGTGACACCCCCCCCCCAAAAAAAGAAAACACTCAACAGAAAAGACAAATACAGAAGCACAACAACCATCAGCGTGAACATGTTACTTTGCCATTTATTTTTACAACCCTAGTTCAAAATAAGAGCAGAGGAATTGGCTTTCCCTAATTAAACCCTGATCAAATAAAACGTATGGTTTATTCAACATAGTAACAGACCAGCTAGTGTTCTTATTGACAAACAGTATCATTTGTCTTTTATCTTAAGTTTTGTTAATACGGTTCTAAGTCCCTTTCCTTGTGCTTACAGCTGTATATTGCATCTGCTAATGCTAAATGTGTTTAATAGCGGAAGATGTTGTTCCATTTTAGGATCCCTTATAACTTCACATGTGTATATTAGCCAATTTATCTATTTTTAAAAGAGTTCCCACCGCTCTTATCTAATCGATACACCTTTTGGAGGGCGTTAGCACAAGGCAATGTATATACTGTGTAAGTACGGAATTTTTTGGTAATATCTTTTTAATTTTTTTCATTTTCCAGATATCATCTTTAATTTTTTGGGATTTCAAAATGATTTAGTGGAGAGAAAAAAAACTTGGAGGAGGCCAGTGGTTTGTTGTAGTGTTGGTGACATGCTGCAGATCAGAAAGGTCTAGAGAAGATTGGTAGATTTTGATGTGTGTCAGGTGAGTCTATAGGTACAATTTGTTAGCTAGCTTTTTAGCTATCTCTGTTGGCAAACTGAGATAACTTCGTTAGCTAGCTCCAACATCACACGTTGTTAGCTTTTTCATTAGTTGGCTGTGTTAGCTAGCTGAAGAGAGATAGATAGAGAGCTCTTCTTTGTATCTGTGTCGTTATAGCGTCTGTGTCAGCATTGGCTTTTTCAAAGTACGTCTTTAACTGTCTCCAACACCACACGTCTTTAACTGGCTCCAACACCACACGTCTTTAACTGGCTCCAACACCACACGTCTTTAACTNCTCCAACACCACACGTCTTTAACTGTCTCCAACACCACACGTCTTTAACTGGCTCCAACACCACACGTCTTTAACTGGCTCCAACACCACACGTGTTTAACTGGCTCCAACACCACACGTCTTTAACTGGCTCCAACACCAAAAGTCTTTAACTGGCTCCAACACCACACGTCTTTAACTGGCTCCAACACCACACGTCTTTAACTGGCTCCAACACCACACGTCTTTAACTATATCCAACACCACACGTCTTTATCTGGCTCCAACACCACACGTCTTTAACTATCTCCAACACCACACGTCTTTAGCTGGTTACAACACCACACTTTGTTAGCTAGCTTCGTTAGCTAGCTTCGTTAACTAGCTTTAACAGAATGGGGATGATCTTTCACAATCATTATTTGTGATTATATGATACACAAGTAACTGCCAAAATAAAGGAAACACTTGAGTTAATGAGTAAATGAAAGCAGGTGCTCCCACACAGGTGTGGTAATTATGCAATTAACATCCCATCATGCTTAGGGTCATGTATATAAATGACCAGTTGCCCATTATTTTGGTTACCATGTCTAGAAGAAGAGATCTCTTACTTTGAAAGAGGGGTTGCAAAGGGTGTGTGTGTGTCTGTCACTAGATCTCAACCCAGTTGAACAGTTATGGGAGATCCCTTCAATAGAGTTCCAGACACTTGTAGAAGCTATGCCAAGTTATTTCAAAGCTGTTCTGGTGGTTTGTGTTTTTGCCCAACACCCTATTAAAAACATTTTATGTTGGTGTTTCCTTTATTTTGGCAGTTACCTGTTTAATGCTATATCATGATCACTTCTGGTAATAAACAAACATTTACAAATCATATCAAGATTTAACGTTTCTGAAGTATGTCTAGTCATATCATTAACCTGGCATTAGTCACACACATCATTAACCCAGCATTAGTTACACATATCATTAACCCGGCATTAGTCACACATATCATTAACCCGGCATTAGTCACACATATCATTAACTCCGGCATTAGTCACACATATCATTAACCGCATTAGTCACACATATCATTAACCATCAATTAGTCACACATTCATTAACCCGGCATTAGTCACACATATCATTAACCCGGCATTAGTCACACATATCATTAACCTATCATTAGTCACACATATCATTAACCCGCATTAGTCACAAATATCATTAACCGGCATTAGTCACAAATATCATTAACCTATCATTAGCACACTATCATTAACCCGGCATTAGTCGACATATCATTAACCCACATTAGTCACAATATCATTAACCTATCATTAGTCACAAATATCATTAACCATCATTAGTCTCACATATCATTAACCCGTATTAGTCACACATATCATTAACCCGCATTAGTCACACATATCATTAACCGGCATTAGTCACACATATCATTAACCTATCATTAGTCACACATATCATTAACCATCATTAGTCACACATATCATTAACATCATCATTAGTCACACATATCATTAACCCATATAGTCACACATATCATTAACCCGGCATTAGTCACACATATCATTAACCCGCTAGTCACACATATCATTAACCGCATTGTCACACATATCATTAACCTATCATTAGTCACACATATCATTAACCCGGCATTAGTCACACTATCATTAACCCGCGCATTAGTCACAAATATCATTAACCTATCATATGTCACACATATCATTAACCCGGCATTAGTCGCACATATCATTAACCCGACATTAGTCACAAATATCATTAACCTATCATTAGTCACAAATATCATTAACCATCATTAGTCTCACATATCATTAACCCGGCATTAGTCACACATATCATTAACCGGCATTAGTCACACATATCATTAACCCGGCATTAGTCACATATCATTAACCTATCATTAGTCACACATATCATTAACCATCATTAGTCACACATATATTAACCCGGCATTAGTCACAAATATCATTAACCTATCATTAGTCACACATATCATTGGCAAGCTGAACACCTTTATTTAGATTTAAAAACAGACCGGTCTTACAGACATCAAAATAAAACACAATTAATTAGCAAAATTCCAGTAAATTCCCCAACATTCCAGGTTTTCCAGGAATCCCAAAGAAGATGCCCAGAATCAGAAACGAACATGCAAGTAATCCGGTATCCTCCAGGCAGGATTTTTGGAAAAACCTGGAACTGTTTGGAAAATGAGTGAAATTCTGCCACCCTGACAATAACTCCCACTACAGGCCAATACCAAACTAAATTAGGACTGCCTGACAACATAACTCCCACTACAGGCCAATACCAAACTAAATTAGGACTGCTGAACACATAACTCCCACTACAGGCCAATACCAACTAAATTAGGACTGCCTGACAACATAACTCCCACTACAGGCCAATACCAAACTAAATTAGGACTGCCTGACAACATAACTCCCACTACAGGCCAAACACAACTAAATTAGGACTGACAACATAACTCCCACTACAGGCCAATACCAAACTAAATTAGGACTGCCTGACACATAACTCCCACTACAGGCCAATACCAAACTAAATTAGGACTGCCTGACAACATAACTCCCACTACAGGCCAATACCAAACTAAATTAGGACTGCCTGACAACATACTCCCACTACAGCCAATACCAAACTAATTAGGACTGCCTGACAACATAACTCCCACTACAGGCCAATACCAAACTAAATTAGGACTGCCTGATGTTGATCTTACCTCTGTGTTACATTGACATCTGATGTTAAAGAAGTGTGTTTGCGATAGCCGCATTTCGACGTCACTATTTCCCCCTAGGCATTGAAACGCATTGGACCTTATTGAGATGAGCCGTATATTGCTACAGAAAGTAACCAATCCCAAACCAACGTCTGCCTGCATCACTTTCATTATTATTTTTTGCATTCCAATTAATGGCAAAGGAGCGGATCTGATCGATCAAAAAATGACTAATTACTGGCAACAAATCAGAATTGACATGCATGTGTAAACACAGCCTCTATGAGAAACTATAAACAAATGATGTCACCCACTGAGACAGACTCTGGACCTGTAAGGTTGGTTGATGATTATAAGTTTACGGTCCATAGTTTTTTTTTCTTTATTGTCCGTTATTCTTAAATCGTTGATGATAAAACTTGTATGAGAATAAATAAACAGCTCTGAAGTACCAGTATGACTGTGATTGACTTTGTGTTGAGCAGGAGTCGTGTTCTCATCAGAGTCGTGTTTCCATCAGAGTCGTGTTTCCATCAGAGACGTGTTTCCATCAGAGACGTGTTTCCATCAGAGACGTGTTTCCATCAGAGTCGTGTTTCCATCAGAGACGTGTTTCCATCAGAGACGTGTTCCATCAGAGACGTGTTATCAGACGTCCATCAGAGACGTGTTTCCATCAGAGTCGTGTTCCATCAGAGTCGTGTTTCCATCAGAGCGTGTTTCCATCAGAGTCGTGTTTCATCAGAGTCGTGTTTCCATCAGAGTCGTGTTTCCATCAAGTCGTGTTTCCATCAGAGTCGTGTTTCCATCAGAGTCGTTTCCATCAGGTCGTGTTCTCATCAGAGTCGTGTTTCCATCAGAGTCGTGTTTCCATCAGAGTCGTGTTTCCATCAGAGTCGTGTTTCCATCAGAGTCGTGTTCTCATCAGAGTCGTGTTTCCATCAGAGTCGTTTTCCATCAGAGTCGTGTTTCCATCAGAGACGTCGTGTTTCCATCAGAGACGTCGTGTTTCCATCAGAGTCGTGTTTCCATCAGAGTCGTGTTTTCCATCAGAGACGTGTTTCCATCAGAGTCGTGTTCATCAGAGTCGTGTTTCATCAGAGACGACGTGTTTCCATCACATCAAACAGACTTTATTGCGGATAAACGTCTGTGCGCATAAAATAACATTTGCAATTAAATTCACATGTAACAAATTCAAAATACAAGTTAAATGTTTTTCATCTCATTTTTAGTTTTTCATATCATTTTCAACTATACTGATGATTTTGTCACAAACTGTTGTGTTAGAGTCAACACTAGGACATAGTCAACACACAGACAGTATCACATCACCTTCACTAGGACATAGTCAACACAGACAGTATCACATCACATTTCACTAGGACATAGTCAACACAGAGTATCACATCACACTTCACTAGGACATAGTCAACAAAGAGTATCACATCACACTTCACTAGGACATAGTCAACACAGACAGTATCACATCACACTTCACTAGGACATAGTCAACACAGACAGTATCACATCACATTTCACTAGGACATAGTCAACACAGAGTATCACATCACATTTCACTAGGACATAGTCAACACACACAGACAGTATCACAATCACACTTCACTAGGACATAGTCAACACAGACAGTATCACATCACACTTCACTAGGACATAGTCAACACACACAGTATCACATCACACTTCACTGGGACAGTCAAATCAAATCAAATCAATTGTATTTATATAGCCCTTCGTACATCAGCTGATATCTCAAGTGCTGTACAGAAACCCAGCCTAAAACCCCAAACAGCAAGCAATGCAGGTGTAGAAGCACAGTGGCTAGGAAAAACTCCCTAGAAAAGGCAGGAACCTAGGAAGAAACCTAGAGAGGCACAGGCTATGAGGGGTGGCCAGTCCTCTTCTGGCTGTAAAGGGTGGAGATTATACAGAACATGGCCAAGATGGTCAAATGTTCATAGATGACCAGCATGGTCAAATAATAATAATCACAGTATCAACACACAGACAGTATCACATCACATTTCAATAGGACATAGTCAACACACACAGTATCACATCACATTATTTCTTCATTGTGTGTTCAGTCAATGGTTAAAATGATATTTCATTATATTTCAATCCATTTTGGTACAGTTGGATGAGTGTATCTGTGTGTTGCAGCTCGACTGCTCTCTCTCTATCGTCATCGTTCTCTGTCTCTCTCTCTCTCTCATCTTCACGTTCTCTGTCTCTCTCTCTCTCTCTCTCTCTCTGTCTCTCTCTCTCTCTCATCTTCACGTTCTCAACGTGTTTATGTCCTTAGGCATGAAAGGTGTTCAAGTAAAGTCATAAAAGCATAACAGTCATGTCTGGTCCAAGTGATGTTTCTATCATTTCACGTATCTCTTTCTCATCACTGACTGTCGCTTCAATTTCATCCAGATCATCACAGGTATCTTTCTAAAACACTACGGACTGGTTTCCAAGACACAGACTAAGTCCTGGACTAAAAAACATGTCCAAAGGTGATTCTCCATTGAAAGGGCTTCATAGTCCAGGAGTAGGGTTAATCTCAACCAATCTGTGTCAGGTAAAACCGTTGTTCAAGGCAGGTGTAACTATAGCAATGAGGTAGAACGAAGGACTCTCTCTCTGACCAATCAGGTGTAACTATAGCAATGAGGTAGAACGAAGGACTCTCTCTCTGACCAATCAGGTGTAACTATAGCAATGAGGTAGAATGAAGGACTCGCTCTCTGTCTCTCTCTGACCAATCAGGTGTAACTATAGCGATGAGGTAGAACAAAGGACTCTCTCTCTCTCTCTCTCTCTCTCTCTCTCTCTCTCTCTCTCTCTCACTCACTATAGCGATGAGGAAGGGTCTCCAGGTGGTTAGGATTCTGAGGGAACAGGTGCTGTGCTTTATTAAGTGTGGCTACGCTAATGAGCTGATGGACGTTTCTGGCAGGTGGGACGTTTTGAGTCCTGCACATTTTTAATGATCCATCATTTCAGATTCTTATGCTGTAATTTAGACACGCGGTTGATGAGGTAACAGGGTTGCAGATGGATTTTTAAGACTCAGACTGTGATTCAATCCAAGGCACGTTATAGCACGATACACTATACAGCCAATAAAACTGAATTTAAAGGCATTTACACCAACATTTGTAAAAATTACTTTTAAGTCTCTTATAGAGTTCTACCATCTTCTCCACGTTCCATATACACTGAGTGTTCAAAACATTAAGAACACCTTCCTAATGTTGAGTTGCACCCCATTTAACCCTCAGAACAGCCTCAATTTCGTCGGGACATGGACTCTACAAGGTGTCGAAAGCGTTCCACAGGGATGCTGGCCCATGTTGACTCCAATACTTCCCACAGTTGGCTGGTAGTGAATCTCCACTCCAAATAGCTCGTTCCATCTCATCCCACAGATGCACAATTGGATTGAGATCTGGTGACTGGGCAGGCCACTGCAGTAAGCTGTATTCATGTTTGTGGGACCATTCCTGGACCAATCCTAGCCTTGTGGCATGGGGCATTATCCTGCTGAAATAATCTATTTGCAGATGGATACACTGCTGCCGTGAAGGGATGCACTTGATTCCAGGCTGTATCACAACCGGGCCGTGATTGGGAGTCCCATCGGGCGGTGCACCATTGGCCCAGCGTCATCCGGGTTTGGCCGGGGGTAAGCCGTCATTGTAAATAAGAATTTGTTCTTAAACTGACTTGCCGAGTTAAATAAAGATTAAATTAAAATATAAAATTTGTTCAGATATCCTGTGGCATTCAAACGTTACGGGCCCGGGTAGCCTAGTAGTTAGAGACAGGTAGCCTAGTGGTTAGAGACAGGTAGCCTAGTAGTTAGAGACAGGTAACCTAGTGGTTAGAGACAGGTAGCCTAGTAGTTAGAGACAGGTAACCTAGTGGTTAGAGACAGGTAACCTAGTGGTTAGAGACAGGTAGCCTAGTANGTTAGAGACAGGTAACCTAGTGGTTAGAGACAGGTAACCTAGTGGTTAGAGACAGGTAGCCTAGTAGTTAGAGACAGGTAGCCTAGTAGTTAGAGCATTGGGCCAGTCACCGAAAGGTTGCTGGATCGAATCCCCGAGCTGACAAGTAAAAAAATCTGTCATTTTGCAACCTGAACAAGGCGGTTAACCCACTGTTCCCCGGGCGCCGAAGACGTGGATGTCGATTCAGGAGGCGCACCTCTCTGATTCAGAGGGGGTTAAATGCGGAAGACACATTTCAGTTGAATACATTCAGTGGTACAACTGACTAGGTATCCCCCCCTTTCCAATGTCTGCCATAAAAACACACCAGCTTGCGATGTTGACATGCTTCATGATGCGTGTAGTTTTCTCCATACGTCCTCGGTGAAACAGCAGGAACACTGGGATTCATCAGTCCAGGATTTTTTTTTTTTTTTATTCTCCCGTGTCCTGTGTTTTCAGGTCCTTAACCCACTGCAACGTTTCTCGTTTGTTGCTGAGAGAAGTGGAACTCTTTAAGGTCCGTCGGCTGTCAAAATAATAATAATAAATATGTCCCTCCCCACTTCTAAAACCAAAGTTGTGCCTCTGCATTATTTGATGGGTCTTTAGGCACCAATGTTGTACTGGACTGTCAGGTAACTAACTGCAGCCCTTCTGTTGCTCTGCAAAATTAGTGTCAGCCTCCTTTGTCCTCTTTCATCAATGATTGTTTTAGGGGGAACTACCGAGCACCTCTCTCAACCTACCGGTCTCTGCTTGCTGAAACTGTGTACCTGTTGAGTTTAAACACTATGTTAATAAATAAAAAAAATCTGTGTTTATTCAATGCTTCTGTCATCTCATGTCTCATTGGGCTCTGTGTAATGATGATCCACATATACACACACACACACACATCCAACACCACTCTGAGTCTGACTTGTGTCTGACAATGATCGTGGTTCTGAAAATAAGAGACCAATAAACTCAGGCTGTAGCATTGCTAAGGTTGCTTGATAAGCATGACTTGCGAGTACAAGCTAGCATTGACAGCACTGTAGAATAAGGCCTATAGCATAAAATGGAATAAACAGGTTCAATAAGCTTAAATATTTGTACATAAACAATACAGCAATGTAGAAAATGTCGATGGAATATAAGCCGCATAGCTTAAGCGATATAAACAGATAACATAAAATAGTCTAGCACCACAAAAGAGAAATGCTAATACATTCTGAATGAATAATGCTAATAAATGGCTAATCGCTAATAGGCATGCTAAATAACAATGCATTCTGAATGAGAAATGCTAACAAATGGCTAATAGCTAATAGGCACGCTAAATAACAATGCATTCTGAATGAGAAATGCTAATTCTAGCAGGAACGCAATCTAGCTAACAAGCTCAACATACAGTGCTTTCAGAAAGTATTCACACTCCTCAACTTGTTCCACATTTTGTTGTGTTACAAACTGAATTTAAAATGGATTACATGTATATTGTCTCTCACTGGCCTACACAGAAAAACAGAAACAGTCACAGAAAAAGTCAATAGGTATTCAACCCCTTTGTTATGGCAAGCCTAAATAAGTTCAGGAGTAACAATTTGCTTAAAAAGTCGCATAATATGTTGCATGGACTTGCATGGCTGAGTTACAGTTTTGACTTAAATCTGCTTGATAATCTATGTTAAGACCTGAAAATGGTTGTCTAGCACTGATCAGTGACCAATTTGACGGAGCTTGAAGAATTTTGACAAGAATAATGGGCAAATGTTGCACATTCAGGTGTGGAAAGCTCTTAGAGACTTACCCAGAAAGATTCACAGCTCTTAGAGACTTACCCAGAAAGCCTCACAACTCTTAGAGACTTACCCAGAAAGACTCACAGCTCTTAGAGCCTTACCCAGAAAGACTCACAGCTCTTAGAGCCTTAACCAGAAAGACTCACAGCTCTTAGAGACTCACCCAGAAAGACTCACAGCTCTTAGAGACTTACCCAGAAAGACTCACAGCTCTTAGAGACTGAGGACTCACCCAGAAAGACTCACAGCTCTTATAGGAGACAGACTCACCCAGAAAGACTCACAGCTCTTAGAGACTTACCCAGAAGACTCACAGCTCCTTAGAGACCACCAGAAAGACTCACAGCTCTTAGAGACACCCAGAAAGACTACCAGCTCTTAGAAGACTTACCCAGAGAGACTCACAGCTCTTAGAGACTTACCCAGAAAGGACTCACAGCTCTTAGAGCCTTACCCAGAAGAAAGACTCACAGCTCTTAGAGCCTTACCCAGAGAGACTCACAGCTCTTAGAGACCTTACCCAGAAAGACTCACAGCTCTTAGAGCACTTACCCAGAAAGCTCACAGCTCTTAGAGCTCACCCAGAAAGAACTCACAGCTCTTAGAGCCATTACCCAGAAAGCCTCACAGCTCTTAGAGACTTACCCAGAAAGACTCACAGCTCTTAGAAGACTTACCCAGAAAGACTCACAGCTCTTAGAGGACTGACCCAGAAAGACTCACAGCTCTTAGAGACTTACCCAGAAAGACTCACAGCTGTAAATTGTTGCCAAAGGTCTACTACAAAGTACTGACTCAAGAATCTGAATACTTATCTAAATGAGATATTCCGTTATTTCGTTTTTTGAAAAAATATGCAACAACCAAAAATACAATTGAATCCATCTTGAATTGGCTGTAATACAACAACGTGAGGGACAAGTCAAGAGGACAGGAATACTTTCTGAAGGCACAGTAAATGGTATTTTACAAACAATAATACCTTGATTAGTAGAAAGAGGAGGAAGGAAGCGGCTACTAAGGTACACAACAGTAGGTGTTGGTAGACAGAAGGTACTAAGGTACACAACAGTAGGTGTTGGGAGACAGAAGGTACTAAGGTACACAACAGTAGGTGTTGGTAGACAGAAGGTACTAAGGTACACAATAGTAGGTGTTGGTAGACAGAAGGTACTAAGGTACACAACAGTAGGTGTTGGTAGAAGAGGTACTAAGTACACAACAGTAGGTGTTGGTAGACAGAAGGTACTAAGGTACACAACAGTAGGTGTTGGTAGATAGAAGGTACTAAGGTACACAACATAGTGGTGTTGGTAGACAGAAGGTATAAGGTACACAATAGTAGGTTGTGGTAGACAGAAGGTGCTCTTAGGTAAAAGGGGTAGATTGGTCATTAAAAAGAAAGGAGAACCAAGGCACTCTTCATATAACTTATTAAAATGCCTTTATTTGTATGGCATGTTCAATGGAAACAAAGTTTTCTTTTTAAATCAGACGCGTTTCGGATGCATGACCTTCATCAGGGAGTTAAACTTTGATTACATACAAATAAAGGAATTTTAATCATTATATTGAAGAGTACTTGGTTCTCCTTTTCTTTTTGATAAATACCTTGATCTCTGAAACAACAACAAGACATAAACATTGTACATCTTACATCAGAACAGCATGTGACCACATGAGGTCACATGAGAGTAGCAGGAAGAGTAGCAGGAAGTAGCAGGAGGAAAACATTCAAAGTTCCACAGGATTGGTGAACACTTTTCTGATTGAATAAAGCATGTTTGTGACATCAGTCCTTCTCATGCCGGGGTCCCACACTGAACGTCCAGTCCTTCTCATGCCGGGGTCCCACACTGAACGTCCAGTCCTTCTCACCGGGGTCCCACCCTGAACGTCCTTCTTTCATGCCGGGCTGGGGGTCCCACACTGAACGTCCAGTCCTTCTCATGCCCGGTCCCACACTGAACTCCAGTCCTTCTCATTGCGGCGGGGTCCCACACTGAACGTCCAGTCCTTCTCATGCCGGGGTCCCACATGAACGTCCAGTCCTTCTCATGCCGGCGAGGGTCACCACACTGAACGTTCTTCTCATGCCGGGCCACTGAACTCAGTCCTTCTCTGCCGGGTCCTACACTGAACGTCCAGCCTTCTCATGCCGGGGTCCCACCTGAACGTCCAGCCTTCTCATGCCGGGGTCCACACTGAACGTCCAGTCCTTCCATGCCGGGGTCCCACACTGAACGTCCAGTCCTTCTCATGCCCGCGCGGGTCCACACCTGAACGTCCAGTTCTTCTCATGCCGGCTCTACACCTGAACGTCCATCCTTCTCATGCCGGGGTCCACACTGAACGTCCAGCTTCTCATGCCGGGGTCCACACTGAACGTCCAGTCCTTCTCATGCCGGGGTCCCACACTGAACGTCGTCCTTCTCATGTTCTTGCGGGGTCCCAACACTGAACGTCGGCTTCTCATGCCGGGGTCCCACCTGACGTACGTCCTTCTCATGCCGGGTCCCACCACTGAACGTCCAGTCCTTCTCATGCCGGGGTCCCACACTGAAACGTCCTTCTCATTGCGGGGGTCCCACTGAACGTCCTTCTCCTTCCGGGGTCCCCACCCTGAACGTCAGCCCTTTCCCCGCCCCCCCCCCCCCCCCGACCCCGCGCTCCACCTGCAGCTACTCGCTCCGAAGAACATAAATCGCGCCTCTTATCCCCACCTAATCTCACTACAGCCCGGGATGAGCAGCATGGTTCTCTAAGAGCAGCGGTCCTTCCCGGAACAAAACATAGAACCACTGCGCAGACTCTCTCACACAATCATCGCTTGGCCCTCGCTTGACCAATTGGAGTACCCTCTATTCTGAAACTACTCTCGCCGACCCGGTTATCCTCGCAACCTATGTACACAGTGTCTGTTCTTAACCTCTTCTTTCCCCATATGCGTCTGAGGTCGAATACCCCAAGGATTGGGAAAGCTGCCTGAAGCACGCCCGCGTCATCCCTCCTTCTCTAATCCATGCCCAAGGGGAGACAACCCTGGACCCAAACTGTACCACACCTATATCCCACGCCTGCCCTTGGCCTCACTCGCAACAGCGTGCTAACGCCTCGCAATACTAAAGTCCAAGCAATTTAAGCAGTAAACAGAATCCAGCGGACCATCTCGAATTCCCCACCCGTACCTTCTCCGTCTGATGTAGCAATCGTCAGGTCCTTTCTCCTCCGATGGCGGCGTCACGGGTGCACCTTCAGCCTGGTCACGTCACAATGAGGTACTATAAATTGACTATCTTGCTTCTATAAATGCCCATCGATAAAAAGACAGTACTGTCGCAGCCGTCGTCATTCACCTGGCCAAGGCTTTCTGTGAGCGTCCTGTCAAATCACACATATCCTATTATCGGAGGACACAGTAGCCTCGGTTTTCTGAAATGACTGCCTTGCCTGTGCTTCACCAACTACTTTGCTAGACAGAGTCTCAGTGTGTCAAAATCGCAGGCCAAGCTTGTCCGCGGTATGCCTCTGGCAAGTCGTCTACTGGACGGTACCAGCCCAGTGCCTTATAAAGTCATCTCGCGGTGAACATACCCTCCTTATTCCTTTCTCATTGTCCGCGTAGTATAATCAATGATGTTGCTCTTGCATGGGCGCAGGTCCGCCGAAATCTGCAACCGTCTGCTTATCTCACGCTCGCTAGCCGACCGACGACACCATTCGTGTGAACGTCCAGTCCTTTCCTTCAATGCCCCGGGGTCCCATGAACCGTCCTTCTGCATGCCCGGTATTACT